>NC_056731.1:592682651-592807030 GCF_019279795.1 Protopterus annectens | reverse complement strand
AATAACAGTTTATCTCATATTACTTATGACATATGCTATACTGAGGACAAAGAGATTCTTTTGCAATCAGCGGTCAGTATTCTACTAACAGTTTCTCATATTACTGATGACATATGCTACACTGAGGATATAAAGACTCTGTTGTAATTGGGGTTCAGTGTTCTCCTAGTAACAGTTTCTCTTATATTACTGATGACATATGCTACACTGAGGATATAGGGTCTCTGTTGTTATCGGGGGTCAGTATTCTCATATTAACAGTTTCTCTTATATTACTGATACATATGCTACACTGAGGTCTCATATTACTGATACATATACTACACTGAGGATACAGAGACGCTGTTGCCATTGCTCAGTATTCTCTTACTAGCAGATTCTCTTATTATACTGATGACATATGCTACACTGAGGATATAGGGACTTTCTTGTAATTGGCGGTTGGTATTCTTTCCTACCAATAGTTTTTTCTTGTATTACTGATGATATATGCTACACTGAGGATATAGAGACTCTGTTGTAATTGGGAGGTCAGTATTCTCCTAGTAACAGTTTCTCTTGTCTTACTGATGACATATGCTAAATTGAGGATGTAGAGACTCCGTTGTTATTGGGGGGTCAGTATTCTCTCCTACTAACAGTTTCTCTTGTATTACTGATGACATATGCTACACTGAGGATATAGGGACTCTGTTGTAATTGGGGTCAGTATTCTCCTAGTAACAGTTTCTCTTATATTACTGATGACATATGCTACACTGAGGATATAGAGACTCTGTTGTAATCGGGGTCAGTATTCTCCTAGTAACAGTTTCTCTTATATTACTGATGACATATGCTACACTGAGGATATAGAGACCAATTGATCAGTATTTTCTTACTAGCAGACTTTCTTATTTTACTAATGACATGACACACAATGACAGAGCTGGTTGTTTATCCACACACTGTTTCTAAAGAAGAACCAAAATGGGGGGCTTTTATATTTGAAGTCTTCCACCCTCTCTAGTCCCATACAAGGTATTGGTTCTCTAGTTATGTTTAACTGTATCAGGCCTGTCAAGCATAACAAAGGAATCACCTTGGTTTTGCATTACATGACTTCAAATTTTCTTTGTTGAGGATCACTTTGGAATATTCCTGTTCATGGGAAGTTTGGATGACTGTGGGAAAGTAAAGAACCTACTTGCATATAGGTCATACATCTACATTGGTTCCTGCAGCTCAATAACATCAGCAACATAGGGGGTAATAAACCATAGAAAGTGGTAATCGGTACAGTTAAGACCCCTGAGAAACTCCATAATTTACACTAATGGGCTGAAAAAGAGTGGCTGATGTTCAATCTGAACTTGTAGTCCCCTTAAAATTTGTTGAACAAAGTGAATGACTCCGAAGTAAAAACCTTAAATCCAAGCACTTAGTTTAACTAAAAATGATAACCAGTGTCAAAATGCTGTAGTGTGTACTATAAAAACCATACAAATTATACTGCCTGTTACAGAGTGTCTAGTCAGTTATGAGGAAGCAGTCGAAGTAGACTATCCTACACTTGGGTGAGTGCCGTTTCCATGAGTGTCTCTTTGCGGAGGTTTTGTGATCATGGTTTGTTGAAAGCTGATCAACTGATACTGTTCGAGTCCATGATGCTATCAATGCACTGGTGTGATATTTTCATATTCCCACTCTTGCACAACTGTGGAGTTGATATATTTACATAAGGAGCAAGACCACTCACATGAGGGATGCAGGGGGCTTCTCTCCCACCCCCTGCAAAAGTTGGTGTTTCCTCTTTTTATTTTTTTTATCTATATTTTGTGATGTAAAAATTGATGAAGCATAACCCGCACTACAATGATTCAAATTCACATATAAAAACCATAAAGGCGTAGTGTCCTTTATAAAAGCAGGTTGAGTTTCTGGACAAGATGTCATGCACCTCCGTATATTGATTGACTTACAACACCCTCTGTTCTCTTAACCATACACACGAGGAGGGAGACTGGCCTGAAGTGAAATGTTCAGAAGGGATTGGTACTTTTTGGTACTGGGACAACTACCACCTCCTCCATGCAAGTGTGATATCATTTTGCCAGATAAGGAAATAAGTTATGTGAATAAACAGTTGGGCAATAAAAGTTGCACAGCTCTGAAAGAACTAAGGATGTTAAGAGTGTCATTTAGTGGGATTCAGTTTCAGGAAATATGATTAGTTTATTATTTATTTTATTTAACATTTGTTTACTGGAAAAGTCTGACTAGGAACAAAGCCGATTTTCAGCAGATCCCCAGAGAGAAACGCTCCAGATGCATATCTTTCTAATTAGTTGATTGAATACTGCTCCCTGAGAGCAGTAAATGAATCAGTGTCACCTTCATATCTAATGTATGTAGCCATGTGCTTTCTAGCATCTAACAAGAATATTTTTAAGGGCTTTGTTTACTTGACTTCTAAAGGCAGGTCATTATACATATTATATATATTGGGAGTTTTACTTGTCACAGTTTACTGCCTCCTCTATTAATTTGTAATATGCAAGGACTGAAAAAAAATATTGACTGTAGAACAACGTATGTCCCTTTCTGCAAAAGGAGAAGGACTGAAATTTGGTTAGTGAACTTGAGCCATGTGAATCTCTCTCGATTTATTGCTTCTGTTTCTAAGAAGCTATTTATGATGATTATGGTAAGCCAACAGTAAGACCACTAACATTTCTTTCAGAGAGCAGTGAGTTTATTTACTCAGTTTAATTTCCCCAAATACTTAGTTTTTACATATCTTGATGGGAAGAAACTCCATTCTCAAGTCAAGGTATAATTAAAGTTTATGAAATCAGAATTGTTTTGGTCATTAATGTCATCTAAGATTGGACTTTTCAGCACTCGCAATGTACTCATAACTGACTCCTCCTGCAGTTGATATGGGGACACATGTAACATATTCACAGGTAGCACATTTAAGTATGACTGTAAATCCTTTTTTATATGTCCTGTTCCTACTACTACTATTGGAACTGTCTGGGTATCTTTCTACCACATTGCTTTTGTTCCAGCTTGCAAATCCTGGTATTTTATGACTTTGTGACTCTCTGTATATAAGACCCTGTAATTGTTAGGTGTAGCAACTCCAATTATCAATGCTATTTTTGTCTTTTTTTTTTCCTAAACTACTGTATCCGGCTTTCTTGTATCTATTTTTTGAACTGTTGGTAATGGGTGATCCCCCGTGATATAAACTTTGTCATTCTCTATAATACTTTGTGGTTCATATTTCTAATGATTCCTACATAATTCTATATTGTAGTGTTTGCACAATCCCAAATGCAATAGTCTTGCCACATTACTGTGTTTTTCAGTGTGTAGACGCATGAGTGTATCTCAGCCAGCAATGAGATGTACAACTGTTTACAGTTTGGTTTCACATCAGCTACATTTGCCTATTTCTCCTGCATTCTCTATAGACTTTGTAAACCACTGTGTACATAGACCACTATATTCTGCAGCCATTATTAGCCTTTCATCTTTTGGCTTCATTTAATCTTTTCTTAGCCATTCCTTCATCAAATCATGGTCAACATGCAGTTGTTCCAGATCATACCTCTCAAACTGGAAACATCAAAAATCTGGACAAAGTCCCAAGAAAAATAGGCACAACTGGCCAAAAATCGGTACTCTGATTAACATACCTTTGCGTACATAATTATGTAACCCCACCCACTCCAATGGAATTGTGGAATACCCGCATTCAAACGCAAATTGAAGAACAAACAAAATATTAAACACAAAATATAACAAGAATACCAATTGCCTCCGCATTTGATGAAACTTAAAAACACATTTTTCAAGCATAGCCTCAGACAATACCTCACCAACCATTGGATCTGCCCATGCACTAATCCTGACTAGTGTTCTTACTTCTCATCTATTTCAAACTCTTAATAATTTTATTTTATCATTTGTCTGTCACTACCAATCTTTAATATACTCCAAGTTCAGGGTTCTTTTTTCCAGCTTTTGCTTTGGCGAATATTACACTTGCTATATTCCTTCTACCATACGTATGTATTTCAGTGCACAGTTATATGTTAGTTTCTTATTTATCTAGTTTTTTTGTAACCTTGTATTTTTTCTTGTTGCTGTATTTACCTTCTTTAACTTCCTGCTTATTTACTTTGTATAGCTTTATCATCTGTTTTATAAGTTGCAAATCATTATAATACTTTATCTATTATGTTTTAATTTTGGAGCTTTTCTCCCCTGCCTCCACTGAAAATGGTTCAGCCCAGTCAGACGTTACCTGACAACAAATGTAAATAAATGAATAAATAAACAATTTATATAAATATTTGAACATGTATCAAACTTTGAACTTGTATAAAACTAATACAATTTTCTTTTATAAAATTAAAATTAACTGCATTGAATCGAGAATTGTTGAAAGCTGACAAACAACAACAGACCCCATGTAGAAAGTCAGAAAAAAGGGGAGTTGATGATGATTTAATTCCAGTCAAGCTTGCATTGCACTAGTTAGCTAACAGTTTCATAGTTACTAGGTATCTCCTTCAAAGGAGGACATTCTCAGGACTGCAGCATCCACCCCCCTTTAAAGTACAACACAGTACAGTATCAGCAATCCATCTACATACTGTGGGAGTAGAATCCACAGCCTTCTGCATCATAAGCAAGTATACTACCCTTTGTACTACTAACAATGCAAGCAGACTTGGCACAAGCAGCACTAAAGTTCTCTTCCCCCGAAGCTCTCAGCTCCTTGTAAAATCCACTCAACGCTCAACTATATCTCTCAATTTTGCAGCGCAAGAAATCTGGAAAAATCCAAAATTTACTGGGGAGGGACAAAGGCCCAAAAACCAGAGACACATTTTAAACATTGCTTGTATAATCTTGGAAAGTTGCTAGAATAAAATATTTTGTTACCATGCATTTCCTGAAAGATAGGAAGACTGAAACTTAGATGGCTATCATTATTTAGTGAATTCATTTCTCACTGATTTGCTAGAAAACCACAAATTTTAAGAGGAACAGATCAAAAGTATAAGCCAAACATTCTAGACATTGAATCACAAGTGGTGGTATACGTAGGGAATTCAGGCTCTTAACACTAACCACCAGGTATACTTAAGCATTTTACACACACACACACACACACACACACACACACACACACACACACACACACACACACACACACACACACACACACACACACACACACACACTCTGATTACACTGCATTGAAGAACTGAACAAAACTATCCTATCACAATTACACTGCATTGAATGGAGCAGGAGCAGCTGGAACAGACAGCAATCCCTTCAAACACAAACACACACACACATACTTACTATTCCAAAAGCATACAGCCCTTATTTGCATTGCACACTTACTGGAAAATAACAACTAAACTAGCGTATCAGCATACAGCCCTTACTCACACACCAAATCTGATTTTATCAATCTGATTACATTGAACTGAATGGAGGAGATTACCATCTGATTATACTGCACTGAAGAAGAGAACAGAACTAGTGTATAACAATTACACTGCATTGAATGCAGCAGGAGCAGCCGGAACGGAGAGCACTCCCCTACGCACACACACACACACACACACACACACACACACACACACACACACACACACACACACACACACACACACACACACACACACACACACACACACACACACACACACACACACACACACACACACACACACACACACACACACACACACACACACTGATCTTATCAGATAAGCAGGACCATCTGATTACATTGAATTGAATGGAATGAACTTGCTAAAAATACATACATACAATTACACTATGAACTCGCATCACTCACTTACTGGAAAATAACAAAATTAGCGTATCAGCATACAGCCCTTACTTGTACACACACACTCTTACTGTTCTATTTAGAATGGAGCATCTGGAATTGAATTGATTTACATACTCTGACACACACCAATTAACTCCCCTTAACACTGAAAGGACTTACATACTCATGCACAGCAATTAACTCCCCTTAACAGAGCAATTAGCCCCCCCTCAGCTATGCCACTGCCTACAAATAACAAAAAGGGTAAAATAGCTTAGAATCACTGTAAATAGATTTCATAAGCATTAGCCAGCCCCATTAGTGTATTAGATAACATGCAATTACACTGCATTTCTTATTCTTTTTTCTTACCTGAAGGCTGAACCCATTTCTCATCCTGACCTTCAGACATGTGGGTGGGTGCTGGGCGGACTCTGCAAAACTTAAATTGTGCACAGCTCTGCTCCACTGATGCCATTGCTACTGTAGTCCCTATTTTCCTCCAAAACAGTTCAAAATAAATATCTGACCAAGTTCAACAGGCAGTTTGCCTCACGAAGCTGATGTCATCATGCACGTCCCTGTAGGCTGGTGATCCGTGGTGATGTCGGCCATAGATTTAAAGTTGTAATACAAAAAAAAAATCAGGAATTAAGGGGGCCACTCGGGAATTTGTGGCACCCCATTATTTTGACCTCAAAACTGGTAAATACTGATGAATTCCATACGGTTGAGAGGTATGTTCCAGATCTCAATACTTTCCACTATATTTTGGACTTTCCGATTTTCTTTTTCTTCTGATCCTTTTCTTTGGATTCTTTCTTTTGTTACCTGACACTTTCAATTGCTGTCTGATTTTTGTCTACTTCTGGTTTGATTTCCATTCCATTATTTAGCTGCATAAGTTATACAGTGATTAAGTAATGTATTCTGGTTAATGTCATTCTGTTTAAAGATGTTAAGCTCTAATACTTCTCAGGGGAGAAAAGATGGTGAAAGAAGTTACAATGGGGCACCAGGTTCTTTTGCATGAATACAGGAAGTGGAAATGAGAATGACCACTGATTGATGGGGAGAGGACATTTACACTCCGTACTTTTTCCATCTGGTGAAGGATGATACCATCTCACTTTTTCCTTTTTCAGCTCTGTACAAAGATTATTATATGCACAAATGTCTTGTTTAAGACTGTCTGCAGAACTGTAAAATTATTTTGCAATCTTTGTACCTTTTTGTTAGGGTTCTGGGTGAAAAGGGACCTCAAACCAGATTACTTCCTGGTTAAACAAACAAAATAAGTAAATCAATAATACAGGTTCATAGTTGTGTAGTAGGCTAAAGAAAACTAGAGCATCTTTAAGCCTAGTCATGCATCTCAAATCTCTAATAAGTTCTTGAACCTTAGGTAAGTGTAAGCAGATAAATCAGTTGTTCATACTCTGCTGTAGGTCAAATTTACAACCAGGGGCCTGGGAGATAAATAAATTGCAGGCTGCCTGTGTCCATCACAGACACAGGTGCCAAATCAGGGAAGAATTTCCTATTCCCAATACAATTGTCTAAGTTATACTTGAATTGGGTTAGGGAGTAACTCTGCTTCACATGGATGGGGAGCGTGTTCTAGAGAAGGGGTAATCTTTGGGATATATACCTGTCTATCTTGCAGGTCCTGTTTATATCACAGGCAAGGTTTAAGTCTTTAGAACAGGTAATTCTGGTGCTGTTGGTTTGTGAATAAGCATGAGATTCATCAGAGTGGAGCCTGACAATGCCTTTGAATGGCTGGCATAGATCTCCCCTTAACAGCCTGCAGGAGACAGAATACAGTGATAGGACTTTGAAGTGGTCTGCATATCTGCATAGGACATATTAATTATGCCCTGTATTCTTTTAGTGAGGAACCTCTGAGGATGTTCCAGTTGTTGGATGTCCCTGGTTAGGTACATACCAAGGGGGGCATTGTACTCAATAATAGGTCTGATGAATGCTGATTACAGTGGAACAAGGACCTCCTTGGACATAGATGTCATACATTTGTTTATAAATTGCACAATATAGAATGATTTATTCACTACTATAGACACATGATGGCCAAAGGTTAGATTATTGTCTACATGTACACCCAAGTCTCTAACTGCTGTGTCAAGTCTTATGGGGGTGTTGTTCATATGTTAGTCATCAGGAGTGGCTGATTTATCAAGCAATATTAATATGTATTTCTTCACATTTAGAGTTAGTCCATGGCTCTAATACCAATTGTTTGCCTGTGTCAGCTATTCAGGGAACATTACTGTCAGTGGGGAATTCTATGACTGCTCCTAATTTGCAATAATCTGCAAATCTGATCAACCAGAGGCCCTTGACAATGGCCTTAACTTCAAAGAATTAGATGCCAAAAAGGACTGATGCCTGAGGGACACTGCTGGTGACTGGCCTATTTGTAGAGGTGGACTCCCAAATTCTAACTTCTTGGGCCTGTCTGTGAGCCACCTGGCTATCCACTGAATAACATAAGGCTTTAAACCTAACCTCTTGAGTTTGTCAACAATGCCCAAGTGGGGTAGTGTGTCAAATACCTTATCCGGGTCAAGGTAGGGAGTGTGAACCATTTTGCCCTCATCCATTGTTTTGGTGACCTTCTCAAAGAAGTTCACTAGGTTGAGAAGACCCAGCAACCTGGGTTGGGTCCAGTGACTGGAGGTTTCCCATGTCATTACTGAGCATTTATATGATAATTCTTTCCACTGTTTTCCATATGAGACTAGTGAGACTTATGTGTCTGTAGTTTCTACAATCTGTAGATGGACTGTCTTTGTGCATAGGGATGGCAGTTGCTGTTCTCCATTTGTGAGGCACAAACCCTGTTTGGAGGCTTGAAAGGCAGCTTGGAATATTGCTGGGGCCAATCAATGCAGTGTTCTTGGCCTTAGAGAGATCACCGAAGACCTGTTTCCTTGTGATAGTAAGAGGAGTTATATTTAATGATATTTCCTGTGGGGAGGCTGGGGGAAGAGAGGGGTAAATTTAGACAGGAATTTTGTCTGCCAGTTGGTTTGCTATAACTTTTGGCTCAGTACAGGTGGCTTAACAATGAGCTCTGCACACAATTGTGTATTGCCTTTGAGGTTGGGGACATAGCTAAAGAATGCCTTGTGGTTGTCCTTGGCCTGGAAAGCCAAATTTACCTTTACTTCATTTGTCCTCTGAGTTATTTTCTTGTTAAGTCTGATGAGAGTGCTTTTTCCTAGGTTATACACCTCATAATTGTTGCCATGATTTTCTTATTGATGTGATTCCACCTGGGGGGCGGGGGGATTTGAAATTTGCCAAGTTATAACTTAACATTAGGAAGCTAGACTTAGATTATTTTCTGAACTTCTGAACATTTCAAGGCTAGCTGAGTTTCTAGTTTTTATTTTTACTTCAAATGAGACTGTTTTGTGGTCTGACCTTACCAGACAGGACATTGCACTAGGGACTATGCAGCAGTCTACCATATTAGTGAGGACCAGATCCAGAATTTTAGCACACTGGTTGGTGTATTGACAATCTTGTCCAGTTTATGTTTACAAAATCCAGGAATCTCTGTGTCTATGCGGTTTTTGTCATATAGAATTCCCAGTTCATAGTGGGGTAATTAAAGTCAACCATGAATATGGTATTGGGCTGGATGGTGAGTGTTTCCAATAAGTTTAAATACATGTTTTGAGTTTCCTAGGTCATAAAGGGGGACCTATAGCTCGCAAGGAAATGGTATGGGATTTTGCCTGTGGTGATTTGAATGTGGAGAAGCTCAAGTGCATCATCCTGTGTGTTTCTGTAAATCGAGACGCCTGTACCTTTAGTCCCTGCATTTGTAATTGCCGGTCTTGATATGTGGAAGGCATTATAGTCTTGAACTGCCAGGGTGCACTCTGCAACTGCACAGACATCAGCATCCTCTAGTTTGAGGAGAGCTTGTATAGAGTAAAGTTTATTGTTTAGACTCCTAGCATTGAGCAGGACCACCTTTTGATTTTCTTGGTTTTGATTTGCTATGTTGGAAGTATTTTTCATTTGTCACTATGGGGGAGGACAATGTAATCTAATTTAATATTGAAAAGCCTGGTAGGCGGAAGTGCAGAACATCCCTGGCAAACAGCTTGATCTGTTCACCATCTCCTTCCATGATAACAAATATTTCACCAGCTTAGAAAGATACCAGGAACTAAGCCAATTAAATCTAACTCATAGATTAAGCTTGGCCCTCTACTGCTCTAAACTCCTCCTAATTTGAACTTGATACATCTAGTCAAAGACCTCATTAGACCAACGTCACCTTACATTTAATTTAAGACAGTTTCTAATATACCATTGACTGGTATGTTTTACTTCTTTTTGTAGTAACATGATATATAGTGCTAAGTGAATGACAACACCCAATTTGCAGTCACTGTCAAATTAGTTAGCCATGTGTTTGGGTTAGAATTTTGGAGAATCACAAAATAGAAGTAGAACAGAAGGGGTTCCATTACTGAACCACAAGGAACACTAATAACTCACTTTTTGCTTTCTGTGGTGACACCTGAAATTTTATCTAAATATATTATATCTGTCAGCAAATTCTCTATCCATCTTTCATCATAAAGGTCTACATTTAGACCTTTAAACTTATTGACAATTCCAGCATGCGTAATAGTGCCAAGGGCCTTAGCAAGAGCCAGGTATACTGTATGAGCTGCATGTCTGCTATCTGAAACTTCAGTGAGCTTCTCAAAATAGTTTACTGAATTAAGCAGACATGATCTCACGTTTATCAGAACTATATTGTTTGGGACCTAGATCAAAAAGTTTTCTTATAACAGGGCTTATACAATTGGGTATGATATACTACATGGCTTTGCAAAGTAGGTATGTTAGGCTGATCAGTCTGTAGTTCCCAGGATCTAAGGTCAGACCACCCACACACACACACACACACACACACACACACACACACACACACACACACACACACACACACACACACACACACACACACCCCTTATAGAATGGCTTAACAGCAGCTGTTTTCCATGCCTCACTAACAAAGTATGGATATGTTTTAGTAGACCAGGTTTAGGAGTGATTCAGAGAAGATGTGTTTGGCACTGTTGGTTAAGTATTTGCGTATACTGATAGAAAATATTACATCTATGGCCCCCTATGTTTAAATATGTTCTATAATAATCTTGGGGCTAGTAAAGAATGTGGGAATTAGTGGAACTTCAGTCACTGCATCTGATGTGAAGTTGGCACTAAATTTAACAGCATATATATTAGAAATATCTTTGGCATCGGACTGTGTGGATAGTGCCATTATAAGTTAGTTCAAAACATCACTGTATGTTTTTTCTTAATCATCTAATATATTTAAGGAAGGTTTGCTAAAAAACAAACTTCATAAGAAATTAGCTAGGTGAAAGAAACACGCATAACAAGTGCATCTGAGCGCTTTCATTCCTTAATTGAAAGGACTTCATCAGAAATGAGAAAACTGAAAAGTAAACTTCAATAAATACAGTAAAAACTGTTAATCACACTTAAAACATGAAATCAAATGTCCAGCAAGGAATGCAGCCCAATAAGAAAACATTATTTGTTTTCAAAAAAGCTAAGACAAATTTAAAGGACCTATCTGGTCAGGAAGGAGTGGAGCTTAGGGGACTGAAATAGCTTAATGACCTTATGGAGGAAAGAGGGACTGGTTCACCTACACCACACCTCAAGGAACAGATAATGTTAAGGCTGTCATTAAAGCCAGGTGAGGATTTATGATTATCCTTGGCTTTGAATGGTCATTTTAGTTTATGATCCTCTTTGGTCTTCCTATTGGTAACCTTAAGATATTTACTTTATCTTTTTCATAGAGTATTTAACCTGGGTAAATTTTGATTTATTATAGGCCTTAATTAGATTTTTTTTATTTTATTTTGGAACTTATGCTGGCATTCCACCAAGGTGGTTTACTTTAACATTCCCAATGTATTTGGATCTGAGGGGAACCACTTGAGTTATGCTGGCGGGCCAAAAATATTGCAGTCTAATTTTGAGAATTCATTACACAATTTTAATAGATTTCTCTTTTTAAGGTAATTGAATTCTAATATTTTTGTTGTGGTGGGTTTAGATGCCCTAAAGGTAAAGATTACTGATTTGTGATCAAATCTGACCAGAGATAAGGATATTACAGTTGTAGTAGTGCAAGTAGGTATGATGCTAATGATGATGAAGTCAAGCAAATGTTGACGCCTAGTGGGCTGATTAAAAGTTCATACAAGGGATTTAGCATTTACTTAGTCTGGGAATCTAGGGGTGCACCTAAAATTTCTCATAGAGTTGCTCTACTTAATTAATGAATAATTGGAAACACACCTAAGAAGGAATTTTTAATTACTGGATAGTCTAGTAACCACATTTATCAATCTTTTGTGGTCCTGTGGGGACAAAGAATGTGACTTATGGCAGACGATTTCTCTTGTTTAAGCTAATTTGAAATTCAGTAAATTCTGCTTGGGGATCATCACGAATTTACCTAGAGATAATTGGGTGCCTGATAAGTATCAGTTCACCTCTGTAGTTTACAGCGGTTTGAATATGTGGTAGGTGCTCCAAGCCAGGAAAAAAGGAATGCCATCTTTACACTGAAACCACTCCTCTGCTGTTACACAGATTTGGATGTGTTCAAGTTGCAAGCCTCAAGATCTGGCAAGTTACTGTTACAATTTTTGACATTTTGCAAGCTAACCATAAAGTGGTCCTGATTAGAATATGCTAAAAGTCTTTTTGTTATGTGGTAATGTCCAGGAGGTGCCACTGTGTAGGGCAGCAAGTGCGTTGGCGGGTACACGGAGTCCATGGAATGAAAGGAAAGGGCCAGCCTTTGCGAAGCAAGTTGGATATTGATCAGTTTTGTCCTGAGCTGATTTATTTATTTATTTTCGACATTTGTTTACCAGGAAAGTCCGACTGTGTGAAGAACCCATTTTCCGTGGAGGCCTAGAGTGAAAAGCTCCAGTACAGAGTAACACAACAGATCACAAGATTAAAACAAAGCACAACAGTTAATAATGCAGAGGAATAAAAAAGAATGTACATACATTTTGCATGACAATTATGAATGATTAGAAAACATACATAAGGTTTTACAAACAGTCTATATATATATATATATATATATATATATATATATATATATATATATATACACATACATACACACACACACACATTTATGCAAGAGACGCATATCAGAGCAGAAGCATACATGATATTTTGCATAGAGCTTAAACAATTGTATTTACAAAACATAATATTATTCATAGGATGATTGATTCAGCATGGTGGAAAGGATATTTTGTAAGGGGGTGGTAGTACTGAAGATAAGAGATATAGGTGTTAGATGACAAAAGGTGAGAGATTGAGGAAAAAGGATGAAGGATGATGTAGGTAAAGGATGACGGAGTAGACAGAAGTAGAGAAGTGAAGATGTTAGTTCTATAAGGAAGATGGGGTGATTCAGTATTACAGGGGTTTGTGTTATTTGGGTTGGACAAAGGATCTAGGAAAGAAGAGTGAGAATGAAAGGGCTAAGGAGGATGCTGGTCATCAGCTAAAGGCTGAGGATAAAAATGGGGTAGATGGTGACTAAATAGGCAATGGAGCAGTAGAGCTAGGATAGAGTAGTGGGGTATGATCAGCTTTATTTGGAACAAGGACAGATACAAGACCTAAAAAGGAAGACTTTTAGTTGAGACTTAACGTTTTTGAGATTAGCAGCAGTTTTGATGTCTAAGAGTATAGAGTTCCAGAGTTTGGTTACTGAGTAGGAGTACTGACAGTGATATATTCTGCATCCCCTAGAGTGACACCAGCTACATAGTCAATTACTTGCACTTTTTATGTATGCATCCCTTTAGGCGAGGGTTGGAGTACACAACAGTCTCACCTGCATCTTACACATGCTTAGCAAGCTTCTGTATGTCTCTTTGCATGTTCTTCTGGGATGAGCACCTTAGATCATTCTCACCCACATGAGCCACCAGCAAATCCTGGTTATATTCTGTCCTGTTTGTAGGACTGTAGGGACCTTGTGACATTACAGATCCTTTCATCTGAATGGTAGCTGTCACCTTGCCTTTGTGCAGCCAAGTGAGTGTAGAGTCAATGTGTCTGATGATCAAATCACCAATTACTAGGTCACTTCTACTTGGATGTCTGGACAATGGCAATGGAAGGTTTGCAGAATGCAGTATGACAGTTGTATTAGTAGACTGCTGTTAAGGCTCTTTAGCTGTGATACTTGAAGGCTTGGGTGTGGTTATTTTACAGACTCAGAGTATGTTGAACTTTGTGTGAGCTTGTAGATGTAGAAGTGAGTTTATGTGCTGTTTACCAACTATCTGCGCATGTAAGAGGGTGACCACCATATTGTATAGATAATTACAGCTCTCACAAATCACGTCACGTTGAGCCAGTAGTGGCTGGTTCTTGCTGAGCATTAGGGAGCTCATATACTAAGTGTAATGAGGCCACGAATCACGTCACGTTGAGCCAGTAGTGGCTGGTTCTTGCTGAGCATTAGGGAGCTCATATACTAAGTGTAATGAGGCCACGAATCACGTCACGTTGAGCCAGTAGTGGCTGGTTCTTGCTGAGCATTAGGGAGCTCATATACTAAGTGTAATGAGGCTGGCAACAAAGTTTCAGTTACTTCTGAAATTGCACAATATAACCTGACCCAAGAGTTGTGTACAGTTATAATGTGGTCCAACACACAATTTCACTATAACTGCAGTACAAGGGCTGAAGGGGAAGTATATATATCAAGCATAATAAGACCTGAGAGTAGTACACAATTCAACCAGTAACAATGGAAAAAACAGTGCCAATAGCACAAAAGTGCCAACAAGCCAAATACAACCAGAAAGCACTGTAGAGGCGCCGGAGCAGACAGTAAAGAAACCAGGATCCAGAATCGTCCAAACTTTAATAAATAAAATCAGAAAATCATACACTTGAAACGCTTAACTTGATCACAGCGTTTTTCATCCCTAAGTCCTGAGATGACTTCAGAAACACACCCATACATCCATAAACCCTCCTTAAATAGGTCCAACTAAACATCAATTAACACTTAGTAATTGAATAAATAGTTTGAACTCATTAGAACATAACGTTAAAGGAATTGTACAAAATCCATTCAATCAATGGCTTAAAATGCATCAAATAACATTTGTTCACAAAAATAGAAACCATGGCAAAATAAACAGTATTAACAGACTTGCCTATTAAAAGCCTGACATGCTCAACTGAGACAGTAAAAGGAAGGTTCGCTTCACATAAGTTATACTTAGAATGGAAAGTTAAGCCCATACAGTAAGCCACATTTGTGGTCTTTAGTACAGAGTGACTACTATATATTAACAGCAAGTAATATTTAATGCAATGTACAACAGTAATATTCATGTAAGCACAGCATGAGGTTAAAGTACTACAGCATTTCCAATACAGAAATTCATTAGAATACTGTTTTAACAAGAATAAGTCAAGTTTTAGCTCATTCTTACTTTAAACAAGTGATTTAAGAAGAATAAATGAGACATACCAGAGAAGAATTTGAGGATTAATTATTAAAAACATAAGGGAAAATAACCTATATATATAGCATATAACCAATATGGAGAAGGACGAGAGTTCAGGGAAACGCAGGCTAATACTCATGGAAATTGAAATATGAGCCCCAGAATCACAAAGCAGCATAGCAAAGAATGGCCACTCAATATGTAGTCAAATAATTTCCCCAGAATAAGCAAAGAAGTGAATGAAAAATAATTTTAGCAGTCACAACCACAAACACTGGAATAATAGTAATGTTCTTAAACTGAAATCATAATGCCATGCATATTCTCAAAAAGAATTCTCAAAGTGAATGAAATAAAATTGCACAGTAAAAAAGGTGACCTTAATTAAAGGTTGTTGATAACTAGAAAACAACTTAGTGCAAGTATAGCAAGCAAAGTTGGGCAGATCATTTTATTATTTATAATGATATTTGTGGAAATAGTTTGTAACTAGCAGATGTAAACAATGCAAATCTAATCAGAAGATGCAGCCTGTGAATAACCTGTGTAGTTCAGTTATGGATGTTTGTTAGGATGGTAGTTTACTGTTTATTGGTGGATAATCATTGTTTGTAGATTTCTACAATGTGTCACTAACAAATCAAGGAAAAAAAACATTATTTTTCACCTCCAGATGTGTTAATCAGTGGAAAACACAAATATCCCTCCTCCAATTATAGAAGAGACTGACCACGTTAATGAGTTGTAGGGCATAGTGTAAGAGTTACATGACACCATATTGCAAATTTAAATATATCTAACATTATGCTTCAGTTCCAGAGGGTATTTCTTACTAAGCAAGGAACACAACAGATTTCTCTTCCCATTATGGAAGAGACTACCCTACATTAAATAGTTTTAGCAGATAATGTAAGAGTTATGTAGCACCAAAAAAAGTTTTGTAGAGAATTAGGAAACAGGGAAAAAGTAATTGAAACACCACCAAAAAAAAGAAGAAATAGATACGTTCTGGAGAAATTATCTATGAAGATGTTGTGGAACACAATAAACATGCTAAATGGATAGAAGTAAAAGAGAATAAGAAGTTCAAATGTACAGGGTATGAAATGGGATGAAGAAAACAGCAACAGAGATGGAAACAAACTTAAGAAAAGGCCCTAACTAGAAAACTCCAGGTCCAGATGCAGAATCTAACTTCTGGCTAAAAGTATTAACATCTTTACATGAAGATTTAGGCATGAGTAAGAATTAGTTATATGTGCACACTGAATAGATACCAGCCTGATTTAACAACAGGAAAAGCAATACTCCTACTTAAAAGTGAAACTGCAAGCTATCCTAAAAACTATAGACCAATAACCTGTCTTCCAGTGATGTGTAAACTATATACTGGAATTGATGCCAACACCGTTTATAGTCATTTAGAAGAAAACTCAATCTTGGCAATAGAACAAAAAGGTAACAAAGAAAGTCAAATGGAACAATGAATCATTTGTTGCTAAATAAAGTCATAATGGAGAACTGGAGAAGTGTAAAAAGGGGAAGAATCTAAGTATGGCATGTATTGACTACAAAAAAGCATGTGACCGTATCCCACATTCATGGATAAAAGAGTGCGTAAAAATGTATAGATATACCCCACATTGATTGATCTTTTAAATTTCTAGTCTCCCACCAGGACACAAGTGCTCTTCAGCAATTACATTCTGCTTGCCGAGCACACTCAAGCAAATCTGCAGTCTACGGCTGCCATTCCACCCATACAGTATAAGAAGGAATCAGTACTGCAGACTAAACAAGGATATATATTTTGAGCCTCAAGAGCAGGGTCAGTCCACTCAGGCATTTTACTTGTATGTTTTATGAGAGTGAAGCTATTACATTAGCAGTATTTATTAGTAGTTCTCAGCTTGCTAATAAAACTGACTGTTGTAGCCTTGTGTCCTCCCACCCCCCCCCGCTAGTACAGTAATCCTAACTTTCCAATAGACAGTATACATTTAATTCACATCCCTGTGACTAAATTAACCATCAAGCAGCCCTCTCAGTACTTTCTGCCTTAGTTTGTATCACTTGGAGGCCCACCTGTTTATTTGCATCTCTGTACATTCCCCTTCATTGCTAATGTATCTCCCTACTCTAATCTGTGCACAGACTGGTTACTAATCAACATGTCAATGTGAAGACACACTCCCAACCTTAATAAACTTTGCTGTCTCTTCTCCCCTTCACTTTACAGGTAGTTTGAATTATTACTTACCCCCTTCTGAGGCCTTCATTGATTGCCTCTCTGGTTTCTTTGCATTCCACCTGGTTTACACCCCTTGTGCTATCTCCCTCCCCCAATACAAAGTCTATATTAGAATCCTGCTGATCATGGAGCCATCTTTAAATTTCTAGTCTGCCACCAGGACACAAGTGCTCTTCAGCAATTACATTCTGCTTGCCGGTAAGCCATTAGACCTCAGGAATTTGTTTAAAGTGTTCAGATTTGTAAAGTAATACTTACTTTTTGCTGTATTTGGATCTATACAACTAGTATTCATTTTTCTGATTCCTCACTACTGATCTGCTTATTTGTTTATTTAACTGTTTGATTCTGTCATTCAGTAATTGTGTTCTTACTGACACTACCACTGCAGCTATGTTGTCTCTATGCTACTAAAACTGCTGTTATAACTGTAATGTACATCTAATTGACCTAGTCTTGGAGTTAGAAACCGTATTTACTGATTTAACACTACAGTTGTCTCTGCTACTGATTCAGCTGTAATGTTAACTGTTCATTCTCCCTTTTCTTGTATGCACAGGATAATTGGCTGATAAATGTATTGTGCATGACTTATTAACCTGTTTCCAAACTAAGTTATGGCACTGTGATGTGGTAACTGTTGAAGCACTCTCAAACTGTAGCAGTAGCATCTATTCTCCTGCTTTATCCACACTATCCTCAGATTTGTATCTTTTACACCCTCCTGTCTCCTCATTACTTCCTTTCACCTGTCCTTGTCTCCTCCTACTAGCTTCATCCTCTCTTTTTTTTTCTCTCCCTCTTCAGAGCACACTCAAGCAAATCTGCAGTCTGCGGCTACCACTCCACCCATACAGTATAAGAAGGAATCAGTACTGCAAACTAAACAAGGATTTACATTTTGAGCCTCAAGGGCAGGTTCAGTCCACCCAGGTATTCTACTTGTATGTTTTATGAGAGTGAAGCTATTACATTAGCAGTATTTCTTAGTAGTTCTCAGCTTGCTAATAAAACTGACTGTTGGAGCCTTGTGTCCTCCCCACCCCACCCCCACCCCACTAGTACAGTAATCCTAACTGTCCAATCGACAGTATACATTCAATTCAGATCCCTGTGACTAAATTAACCATCAAGCAGCCCTTTCAGTGCTTTCTGCCTTAGTTTGTATCACTTGGAGGCCCACCTGTTTATTTGCATCTCTGTGCATTCCCCTTCATTGCTAATGTATCTCCCTACTCTAATCTGTGCACAAACTGGTTACTAATCAGCAAGTCAATGTGAAGACACACTCCCAACCTTAATAAACGTTGCTGTCTCTTTTCTCCTTCACTTTACAGGTAGTTTGAATTATTACTTACCCCTTCTGAGGCCTTCACTGATTGCCTCTCAGGTTTCTTTGAATTCCACCTGGTTTACACCCCTTGTGCTATCTCCCTCCCCCAATACAAACTCTATATTAGGATCCTGCTGAGCATGGAGCCATCTTTAAATTTCTAGTCTCCCACCAGGGCACAAGTGCTCTTCAGCAATTACATTCTGCTTGCCGGTAAGCCATTAAACCTTAGGAATTTGTTTAAAGTGTTCAGATTTGTAAAGTAATACTTACTTTTTTCTCTTGAGGTCCTCAACACTTTACTCTGTAACTGTATCTGGACCCCCCTAAAAACCCTCCCATTTGACCAGGCTGTAGCATATTTCAACAAAACATTTCTATAGCACCTAGACACTGTCGCTCCATTGCGCAAAATTAAGGTTAGAACCTCTAGAAACCCCTGGCTCAGTAAAGAAAGGAAACAAATCCTCAAGTCCAGAGACACTGCCTGGCTTTACTATCAAAATCAAAGAAACACAAAGCCTAACTAAGTACCAAGAACTGCGGAACCGTGCAAAAAAATGCATTAGGCTGGACAAAAAATCCTACTACACAACATTACAAACTAAATACCAACACAACCCACAAAAATTTTGGAAAAATTTAAACAAGCTACTGAAATCCACCCAAAAGGCTACCCCCAAACCAACCACCCCTGGCACTAAAGTTCCCATCGAAACACAATCCAACTCCCACTTTGTGAACTCAATTCTATCCTTAGTATCACAGGACAGTTCCTTCCTCACTACCCCCCCCAACACAAATAACACTAATACAAGCTTTACCCTCAAAACAGTTAACACCACTTCAATCAAAAGCATGCTCTCCAAACTACAAACCTCATCAACAGCAGCCGACCTACTCCCCAGCTATTTCTTGAAACTCACAGCAGATGCTATTGCTATCCCAGTCTCCACTCTCATAAACAGATCAATTGTTGAAAACTATGTGCCCAAACTCTGGAAAATATCCTAAGTTACACCCATACATAAAGGCAGGACCTCCACTGAACTTAATAACTACAGACCCATTGCTTTACTCTCCCCCTGGCCAAAATCCTAGAGAAATGCATCCATACCCAGATGCTAAACTATCTCCTAGACAGCAACATCCTGCCACCTACTCGGCATGGTTTCAGACCTGCCCATAGTACCACTACAGCCCTCCTCTGCTTCACAGACACAGTAAACTGTCTCAAAGATGAAGGCCTACAAGTGTCAACTCTTTTTTTTGGATATGTCCAGAGCATTTGACACAGTCTCACACCAAATCCTGCTAAACAAACTAAATCAATATAATCTATCAAATTCCACTCTTACCTGGTTCCAAAGCTACTTAATTGACAGGTACCAAGCTGTGAAATGGGAAAATTCTCTCTCTCCTCAGCTGCCCATAACTATAGGAGTCCCACAGGGTTCTAACTTAGGACCACTACTATTCACAGTCCTCACAAATGACCTCCATACCTCCACACAGCATGCATCTATAATTCAGTATGCAGATGACACTACCTTAATCTGTGCTGCACAAAACATTCCCACCCTCCTGCAAGCAACTCAGCTAGCATTCTTTGATGTTGAAAACTACCTCACCAAAGCCCAGCTTATCCTCAATCCAAAGAAAACTCAGCTTATGATTATAACCAGTTCTAACAAAAACACTAACAGTCAATTCACTATCTACTCCACTAATGCTACTCCAATTGGTCCAGTGGCACAGACTAAGCTACTGGGAATAACCATAGACTCCCACCTAAAAGTTGATAGTCATCTCAACTTAACTATTGAAAAAGTACATGCCAAACTGGGGTCACTCTACCGTATCAAACCATTTCTTACCAACAACACAAGATCAGCCATTGCTCACTCCCAACTTCTATCCACCCTACTCTATGAATCTCTCATTCTGACTAATCTCAACAAAACTGAACTAAGCAAAATGGAAGCCTGCTATAACAGAATTGCCCACTTTGCTGCAAATTGCTCATATAGAACTCATCACTGTACTGCTTTGAGACAGCTCCATTGGCTTGAACTGCCCAACCTCCTAACCTACAATCAGCTCTGCCTCTGTCATTCTATCTATTACCTCCCCAATAAATGTCCTACCCTCAAAAACCTAGTACAACATCACTCAGCCAAAAGGTCTCTTAGATCATCAAGCAAACTACTACTAGAAGTCACCAACAGCTACAATAGCTTTGGAGATACACTATATAGTAGTTCAGTGGCTAAAAAATGGAACTCTCTCCCCGCTAGCATTCAAAACACATCACCCAAAGCCTCCTTTAAAGACCTCCTCAGGCACCATTTCAAGCAAAGTTGGCAGTGCCATGATTGCTCCCCAGGCTAGTGAAAGCGGTTAACATATACATACTAAATCTAGAGCACTTGATAATAGTTTTCAATCTTACTCACAAACACTGGCGAATCTACAATGTATGTACTGTACCTGTGTACTATGTATGTATTCTATCTATGTTCCAGATTTCAGCTGTACACCACAAATCTATTAATTACCTTTATTTTTAAAATTAATATTTTTTTTGTTTATTCTCTCCACTGTAACTGTTTATGTGCCGCATACCACTGTAAAAACATGTCTCTTGTAATTTGTGTGTATACTGATCATGTCTAAATAACTAAATGTGTCTGTAATTTTTCTTTGTGGAGCTTTTCTGTCTGGGCCTCTGCTGAAAAAGGGCCTTTTTGGCTCAGTCAGACACCCCCAGTTAACAAATGTAAAATAAAATAAAATTACATTACAGCAACTATGAAACTGTGGCAAACCACTTTGCAGATAAGCCATGATAAAGGACAATTTATTATTCCAGGGATAAAAATTAAAAGTGGGATACTCCAGGCTGACTTTCTGTCACAGCTGCTCTTTTGTTTTGACTTTAACCCATTAAGCTGTCTACTTAACAGAACAAGTCATAGGGCAGGATTCATGAAGCCTCCGTGTAAGAGTTACAAGGCTTACACGGAGGCTGCAGTTAAACGGTGTGACATCAGCATGCCATGCATATGCATGAGGGCATGCTGAATCACACCTAAGGCTAACACGGTCCGTGTAAGACAGCAGGGAGCGTGTCTGTAGGGCGAGACGTGCAAACGGACTCGCCCCCAGAAGAGTAACAATCCCGAAAGTAAACCACCATGACAGAGTCTGTGTAAATGTCAATAAACACAACACAACACATGCCCCCACAGACTATTAACATAAAATGTAAAAATGAATGTTATATTTTTTTATAAGTTTTAAAGATGTTTGCCCATGAGTGCGCTCGTTTGCATGGGTGTGCCCGTCACTTAGCCACAGTTAGCAGTCAGTGTAAAAGCATATAAGAACTAAATATGCAAAGTAAGCCAAGAAGCAATAGCGTAGCGGTAGAGACATCGGCTGAAGAGGAGGCAGTAATGGTTCGAGCCCCCACAACATCAATTTTTATTTTTAGTGAAATAAGCACGAAACAATTCCCTGACATATATGTACATGTATAAAATTATTTTTATGTAAAATGTAATGAAATGGGCCATGTATTATGAAGAAATGTGTGAGAAAAAAAAAAGAAGAAATGTCAGAAATGCCCATAGCTGAGCTACACTCTAACAAGCTGAGTATACCTGCCCGTAGGTGAGCAGTGTTTTAACAGGTGTAAAATGAGTGCCCGTAGGTGAGTAATGGATTAACAGGTGTAGAAGGAGTGCCCAGGGTTGAGCAGAGTTTCAACATGCTGAAACTGTGTGCCCGTAGCTGAGCTGAGCGTAATATGCGTGCTGACAGCCAAATAAAACCCCCCAAAAACCCAAAAGGCCAGTAAGCCAGCGTGACCCGTTTGCGCGGAGCTGCGCACCGTGCCAACAAGCTAACCGACGAGCAATGTTGAGCAAGCTGTATCAAACTTGCCTTTACACAGACACACCTCCTGGCCTGTGTAGACAGTCATAAAATATAAAAAGCAATGGCCAGGCTTGAACTCAGGATACCATGCACCATAGTCAAAGTACTGAACCACTAAGCCATGACAGTTGCTCTTAGAAATGCAGTAATAGCATATATATAGGAATGAATGGAAAGAGGAGCATGACAAAGCAGGTTTTGTGAAGCTGATACAATTCCAAAATGACCAATCACAGGTAAGTGCAGGAAAAACGGCATATATAAGCCCCATAGGTGGGAATACACAGCATAACTGATTGTGGAACTGATTTGCAGTCAGGATGGCAGGTGTAGGAGAGGGTAGTTGCTTCCGAGCACAGAGGTGGGGCATTGAGGAGTCCAAATATATGGTTTGGCTCCTCGTCCATGATCATGAGGCCCAACTCATGCAGGGCCAGGTCCTGTGGGGAGCATATAGGGCTGAGGCTTGGGACCGGTTGGCACATGATCTCACCAGTGCCACAGGAATACCAAGGACTGGTGAACAGGTCCATCACCACCATGTGGACCTGAAGAGACGGAAGCAGGACCAACTGAACCATTGGATCCAGGAGGCCCGGCAAATGCCCAACACCCCACTACTGAGTAAGTTACATGTAATTATTTATGTAAGTAATTAACCTAGCTGATATTATGGAGATGTGTATTCCAGTATTACTTCATTTATATTACAGTTGCAGGTGTCCGTTCCATGAACCGTCGAGCCTATGCCGACAGGCTGGTGCGGTTGCGCCACCAGGCAGGTCAGTAATTCTCTCCCTGTAACTGTAAAAAAATATAAGTATGACAGCTTGCAAAAGAGTGCAGTGTAGTCACTTATTAATAAAAAGTGCAAGTAACAGTGTAAGAGAGATTTTGCTAGTATTGTTTGATTACATAAGTGTGATGCAGCCTGTAATCCAAAAATAAAAATGAAACAAGTCTGAAATAAAGATGTTCCACCTGTAATATAATAGTACATAACCTGCAGCAGGCTGAAAAGTACAGCTACAGAAGCTGAGTAAAACACATGTGTGAAATATATCCCCATTTAAATTCTGAAACATGACACAAGTGAGACTGTTGGAAAGGATTGTTATAACTAAGTAAAACATGTCAATTAAGCCTAGAATTAAGTACCATCCTGAATTGTAAAAATAAAACAAGTGAGAGAGTGTGAGAAAGAGGTATGAATCCACCAATAAAGTAGTAATAACTCCTGAATAAAGTATACTGCAGTCAGTACAGAATGAAATGAATGTGACAGGCACAACCAAACAGCAACATGTGTTGAAAAAAGTACTGAAGCTGGAATGTGTGTACCAAAATCTGGATATGTTGCTCTCAGTTTGCAATATGCAGATAGTATGGTTGTATGAAATACCAAACATCCACAGTTGTCTAGAGCCATATAAAGCAAATGTAGCAGGATGATATAGCTGAACAGAGCCAGATTTGAATGTGTATGAATAAAAATGAAATGTATATTGATGTAGCAGTAACATTCCTATCACCAACATGCATAAGTTGTCACATAGGAAACTGTAGTCAGACCTGTAGTGTGTATATATCTGCAGCTAGTAGAAATGTACAGCATATGTATAGGTATTTGAAGTTGTTAATGAAATATTTCTTCACCCTACCCTATAACCACAAATAATCCATTCCACGTGAAATGGGTATGTGTATTCACAATTAACTCCCCCGGACAATTGTCCTGTTGGTTCATACATATTTGCATGTATGTTGATGCATGTGCCCTGTTCATACATCCAAACCTGATGGCCTGTTGCCATCACTCAACCCTGCATGTTGTTGGAACATGTACTGTTGTTCAAATTATGCATGTGTTATGCTTGCTGTTCAACGGCTTGAATTTATGGGTGTTTGGTTAATAGGAATACTAATGCATGCTGTTACAACTAATTGTGAATGGTATTGCATGTTACTAACCCAAACTGTCACTAAATAATGCAAAACATAGGACGACAGGGAAGAGGGGTTCCAGCGGACCCACCTCTCCCACCTCAGCTGGCGAGTGCACCTGGCAGTAGTGCCCAGGCCGGACCCTCCTCCAGTGGCCCTGTGCCACCTGTGGGTGGAAGCACTGCAGGGGATGGGGCTCATCCCCCCTCTGCAAGCGTGGCCAGAGGAGAACATCCACTCACCCTCAGTAGTGTCCGGACTGTGGTGCATAGGGAGATCTGGCATGCTGTGCTTGGGTGCCTACGCCAGCTTGAGGCATGGGTGGCACAACTTATGGGCGTGCCTGCTGCCTGTCCTACATAGCCCCCAGCACAGCCCCATCCTGGGCAGTGAAGGCACAGTGGCAACTGCCCATGGGTGGGGATCTCAGTTCCACTGTTGCCATCTGTGGGCTCATGGGCTCGAGATATCCAAACATCCGTCCCCATCAGTTGTATAACCCCCCCCACATGTGTCATACACCACCCCTGTATGCGTCTTGTTTGTCTTGTCTGTTAACCTCCCCTACCTACCTCCCCAGCTATACCAACTTCCCGTACCTGACATACCACTCTCACCTGAAAAAAAAAAAAAAGGCACTCTACACCCACAAAAAAATTACGCCCCATACATAGCTGCCCATTTTGCACACATGTCTGCTGGACATGTAAACTGGCAATTACAATTGGCTGTACAACAAATATTATTGTTGTCCTCACACCTCTCTCAGGGGTGGAAGGTTTCAAATTTCACATCAAATTACAAACATATGCACAGCTGTTGCTGAAGAAATGGGCAGCTATGGGCATTTCCTACATCCCTCCTGCAAAACCCGAGCTTGTTTTCCTACTGTCCTACCCTCTTTGTGCCCCCTTTTTCACCACTTTTCTATCTCCCCATTTTCTTTTCTTTAAAAGAAAATAGCGTGGGTGTGCGTGAGAGTAAGCACTTTTAAGCAGTAGTAAGCGGGAGTGCGCTTCTGTGCGCTTAGCTAAGCGTGTGTGCGCGAAGCTAAGCGGCAGTGTGCATGCGTGACCTCTGCGCAAACCAGCACTAACCCGCTTACAACTGCTTAAAAGTGCCTTAGTCACTCTGAATGACAAGGCCTGTAGTTTTCTCAGCAGCTAAATAAAATACCTCCCTCAGTCTCGAACCCAGGACCTTGGAAACACCAGTCTGCATGACTTACCACTAAGCCATAACTGCTATAAAAGAACATTGTGCTGAAAGAAATATATCATAAAATAGTAGGAATTAATGTAAAGGGAATATAGCAAGTCTAGTACACAAAGCATATCATGTATATTTACTGTCAAATCTAGTGGATTTGTAAAATAGTACTGTGTGATGAGAAACAGTCATGCTAGTTGATAGCTACTAGGTAATAATGTCACAGTAGCATCTGGCAAGCCACACACATACTCAGAGTAGGATAAACACTGCCATAGTTGAATAGTTAAGAGATCAGACATAGCAAGTGTGACTGAGTTACAGGGATGTCCCTAATGTGAAAACAAATGTCAACTGTGCCCCACTGACACCCTGTCAAATGTACTAACAGTAGGCAGAAAGGTGCAACTACACATGCAATGGTAACTATGAATGACTGAAGGTATGCACCACTTGCACGTCACAAATGGTGTACTAATACATATGCTTGAAATAACCCACAGTCACAACTGCAGAATATCAGAATATGTCATTGGAGTATCCCACTGCTATGTACCATCCCATGAGGCTGATCAAAGATGCACCTGAGAGTATCTGAGGCCTGCTCAGCAGCATGATCAAATACCCTTGTAAGTGTCAAGGCCCACACCATGGCCAGACCACACTGCATGCAGTAACACCCTACCACAACAAACACATAGGGAATTGCTGCCCAAACAGATTTAGCAAGCATTACAAGCTGTGAATGTAAATGGAAAATAGGAAAGCCATAGCAACACATTATAGGAAAGACACCTAGCAGGCATACAAGGAGTGAATGTAAAGGCCAAATATTGAAGCCATAGCAACAGATTGCAAGAGCCACTGCTATATACCAGTTACACCACAATCCCCACAGGAAAGCACACACACCCATATACACAGTATTACTAGTCGTAGGTGTCAGTTTACATACACACGGAGAAGAAGACACTGGAGGAAGGAATACTCAGCTTACAGAACAACATGCATTGCAGTGTCTACAACACAGCCTGAAATATGAGAGACATACCAACCCTTACACTCATAGAAGTGTCCACAGCAAACCAGCATGGTCCCAACCCTGATAATCTGAAAGGGCTACGCCTACCTAACAGACCTTTTTATAGCACAGTTCTGTAATCACAGTGAGAACTGCAATCACTACACAACAGGCTGCATGCAATTAGTAAATGCTGTCTAACAACTGGTGCAGAGGCCATCACATGGACATGTGCAGATACCTACAAAAGCATCCTGTACTCCCAGTCCACACATGCAATACTTTCATTGCACCCACTGGAGGTAGATAGAGAGAGAGAGAGAGAGAAAGAAAGAAAGAAAGAGAAAAAGAAAGAAAAACAAAAAAAAACTGTAACAACAAAACAAAGAGGCTGACAGCAGGCCAAGTAACTGCAAGCCTACGCAAACAGCTGCAACAAACACAGGTAATGTAAAGTACTACTATAATAGTCTACATATTGTGAACCCTCCAAATGTGTTATTGGTCTGTATCTATGTATATGAAGATGTGTATAGGGCCGGGGACATACTGCAACTGTCACTGAAGGCTCTACATACATATGTATGTGAAGGTAGCTATGTGCACATAGCAATGTAGGTTGTAGTGCAATGTACAAGTAGATTGTTCAGTAATGGATGTTCAGCAGTACATTACTGTATGTATACATATGTGGAACTAAAAAGGAGTATATATATATATATATATATATATATATATATATATATATATATATCTAACATGTGTATATGTATGTATATCGAGATATGTATGTATGTATATAGATATATATATATATATATATATATATATATATATATATATATATATATATATATAATATGCATATGTGTATACATAGATAGAGAGTGATGTAGAAATACATAGACATATATAGTTTCACAGTGTCATAGTTTAGTACTAGACTATCTGCAGACAGTGTATAGAATAGATTTAAAAACTTGTGCCTCTGTATAGTAGTGACACAGTGAAGACCCCCGTACATAATAGCATTAGTTTACTGTGCCTCTGTCTAGTAGTGACACAGAGATGACCCCTGGTGTAAACCTATGATCTCCCATCTACTCGTCAAGAATTCACATGAAGAGTGTCAGTGAGGGTCTCTGCCTAACATGAACTGGGATCCTGTTCCACAGTATGGGAAGCCACTTAGTGATGGATCTGTCCCTACAGCATGTCCTATTCATATGTATGCTGAGGTTTAAATCTGTAGCTGTTGTGGTTCTGATGGATTTGGATTGTATGAGGTGGAACATGTCCATCAATACCTGATTGGACATGGTCTTGTACATCAGGCACAGATCACCCCTAAGTAGGCAGTATGCTATGGAATAGAGCATGAGTTACTTTAGTCTGGCAGCATATGAAAGTAGTTGGAGAGCCTTGATCCTCCTGGTGATGTACTTATGGGGTCCCCGTAGCTGTTGCAAGTGCCAGGTGAGGTACATACCAAATGGGGCATAGGACACAGTCATGGGCCTGATAAGGGAGGAGTATAGGGGTACAATGACCCCTTTTGATCTGGATGTGAATCCCTTCATGATAAGGTGGGCGAGGTAGGAAGTTTATCCAACCACTTTGGCAATGTGGGTGTCAAATGAGAGGTCAGTATCGATTAGTGTAACCAGGTCTCCGATTACTTTGTCTGTACTCAGTGGGTTACTGTCTATGTGATAATATGTGGGTACCTTGTCTGTCCGAAAAGGTACGACTATACATTACGTGGCATGCAGTTTAAGGCCATGATTCCGGCACCAGTTGTCGGTTTCCATGAGGCCTTTCTGTAGGATGTATGTGTCAACTGGTGTATCGACTATGGCGCCTAGTATGTAGTCATCTTTGAACGTTGTCAGCCACTACCCTCCCATGTCTGCTTCCACATCTGAGAAATATATGCCGAACATGAGCGGTCCCAGGACAGAGCCCTGTGGGACACCACTTGTGACTGGCTCTGAGTCCAACATGGCACCAATGAGTTTGACTGTAGGGTTTCTCTCTGTTAGTCGGTTTGCAACCCATCTTGTGGCATATGGATTTACATTTCAGCTGTTGATCATGTCTATGATGCCAAAGTGCGGTATTGTGTCGAAAGCCGTAGGCAAGTCCAGGTAGGCTGTATGGACCGCTGTGCCCTCGTCAATGGCTCTAGTGACTGATTTGAAAAGATCAACCAGGTTCATAAGGCAGGATCTGCCCTCTACAAAGCCAAACCGGGTGGGATCAAGTGTCTAAGTCTCCATTGTCTCTGTGTATGAGTTCCATAATGATTCTTTCCATAGCGTTGCAGACCAGGCTGGTTAAGCTTATGGGGCGGTAGTTACCAGGGTCTGTAGAGGTGCCTCCTTTGTGGAGTGGGACTACTGTTGCTGTATGCCAGTGTCCAGGTACATATGCTGTAGTAAGGCTACGGTTGAATAGGATTTAATGTGCGTGTGTAGCTCCTCTTGGAGTTCACGTAGCATGCAACCTGCGATGCAGTCAGGTCCCATTGATGCTGTGTTTACAGCTTTGCTGAGGGTGGTTCCCAGCTGGACATCTGAGATGACAGGGAGGTTACGGTCAGCTGGGATAAGTAATTCCGCATGTGTGGGTGAGGGAGGGGAGAAATCTGCACTGAACCTGTCTGCCAGAATGTTGGCATTATCTGTGTGTTCAGTGTAGCTTTTGTCACTGTGAACTAACTTTGAACATATCTAAGGGTTGCCACCCAGGTGTGTAACATAGCAGAAGAAGGCCTTGTGGTTATCTGCAGTGTCCATAGCGATGTCCCTCTCATTGTTGGCCTTGCATGTTTGTACGACAGAATGTATCTTTCTACTAGTGCTGATCAGAGATGCCTTATCTCTATGGAATTCTGCTCTGCCTTGCAGTAGCTACCTTCTGTTGTTATACAATTTGTTCAATGCTGGGGTCCACCAGACAGGACACCTGCCCTTGGTGGAGAGGGTCTTGGTTTTATTTGGGATTGCATGATCCATGCATTCTTGGAGATGTCTGTAGAAAGCATATGTGAAGGTGTCTGCATTGTGAGATGTGGTTTCCACTGGCCCAGTGGGCATAAAGGATACCAACTCAGTTATAAGAAGTGTAAAGTCGGCATGTGAGAGGTTTCCCACTGTAGTCTTTTGTGTTGTGGGGGAGGTGGGATATGTATATCCAGGGAGAGTAGTCTGTGGTCAGATGTGACTAGTGAGGGGTATACTTCCGGTGTGTAGCACATTGTCCCCATGTTTGTGATGATCAGGTCTAGTATATTATCTCCTCTTGTGGGAGAGGTGACTAGCTGTTCTATTGCATTTGACTTAGTGAATTCCGGGAACCTTTGGGCTAGGGTGTTTGGTGTAGAATAATGCACCCAGTGCAGTAGAATAATCCACCCAGTGTATGTTAGGGTAGTTGAAGTCTCCCAATATGATGGTTTGTGGTGGGACATTCATATCCTCCAATGTCTTCAGGAAGGCTGACTGTGGTTCCTGAGATTGGGAGGGTGGTCTGTAACATGCTACCAGTTCTATAGCAGGTTTGCCTACGGTTATCTGCACCTGGATGGTCTCTGATGCTTCATGTGTTGCCACTAACCTGGAGGTGTGGGTGTCCTTCATGAATATGGACACACCCCCTCCCTTTTTGTTTTGTCCCGAGTCCTGGGGCCAAAAAGCATGATACGAGGTATAGTCTGGTACCGCTGGTGTGCTCTCAGGAGCCTTGAACCAGGTTCTCACTTACTGCACAGACATTGAGATTGGTAGAATATGTACGTACAGATATATGTAATACACACATACATATATAGATATATGTAGATACATATACATATACAGATAGATCTGACTGACAACAGATATGTCTGTATATGACTATCTCTCTCTCTGTCCCACCCCCTCTCACTCTCCCTCTGTCTCTCTCTCACTCTCTCCCCACATCTATATGTATATATGTACATCTATATATACATATTATATACATATATACAAACATATATATATATATATATATATATATACAGATATAAATATATCAATATATATAGATACACATATATATATATATATATATATATATATATATATATATATATACTGTGTGAGGCACATGTGTGCAGATGTCTTGCAACAGGTGCCTGGTGTCAAAGGCATGGAGTGAACAGTGTGGATACTGGAGTACCATACCCCATTCAAAAATACTGACACCAGTAACCACTACATATGTGCATGCCTGCCCACCACTGCATGTGTCAGGGGGGAAACAGGGCCAACAAGTGTACAATAGGCTCCCCATTGATATACACAATGGCACACTAGTCCTGTAATACCTGTACATGGAATGTGTCAGCGGACATGGTGTGTCAGCTATGGACATGTAGGTCACTGTACCCCTCCACACCCCACAATGTCCTACACGGTATGTACCTCCCATGACAGCTACAGATATGGAGAAGGACACAGACATATGCAAGTAACTGTGTCAATGAACTCAAACACAATACCTACGCAGAGTGACTGACAAGACCACAGAGCACACACAGACTACCTACATAGAGGTTACCACTGCTGGATATACATAGTTCGGTCACACCCATGACAGTTGTCTAACAACCATGGTAACACCTCCAACATCCACAACACAAATTACCTATGTCTGTCGTCCTTGTCACTGCAGTATAGAGCACATGGTGGAGGTACAGGACCCTACCCACAGATACGACATACCCTGTAGTAGACCACACAGAATTAAGAAGCAAGGCTCCCCATGAGTAGATTTCAGACATACCCCTGCTGAATGTTATGCAGATAGGTAATATGCCATATGAGTCACCCTGTGTAACTGTTTGTAAGGAGCAGGTATGATCATAACACATGTGTCATAAGGGGCAGGGTAGCATAATAGTATGCTGCTGTAGGCCCAGGGCCAAAAGCACACTACCTACCTAAGACACAATGCACACCCATGAACACATTGCAAACGAAATATGTGAGGTGGAATGAGTGTGCCAGTGACTGGGTGCATGTTGTGTACTAGTGTGATTGCTCACCATGACTGTCTGTCTGCCATGGTAGTGTGTGTCCTTGGTGTGAGGCCAGAGACAGGTGTGTGAGGTATTGCGATCAACACATACTACATTGCCATATATTGTGCTGTGTTACCCTGTATGTCACTGTGGTGTAGGTAGGGTTATGGCAAGTAAGAGTAGTGTGCATTACCAGTGAAATATGTAACGTGCATTGTGTGCAGTGCATGGGCTGATAATGTTCCCCATACAGTACCTTGATACAAACCCCCAGTGTGAGGTTGTGTATTGTACCTGAAACAGTGTGTTGACTGCTGCAGTATACTAGTCTGTCGTATGGAGTGTGCCAGGTACTGTTGCACAGTTGTCGGATGAGCACTGATATCTGGTCATGTACATGTGTATCCCCCAATAGACAGACAGATGCTATATATGGTGCTTAAGTTATATTACTGCAGTCGAGTATTATGTGTATTATGTGTGCCATAGTTTGCTGACAGATATTGCTGACATATTTTCCTTCTCCTTTTCAGGGCTATAGTTCACCAGCAGAACCCTGTCTACTCTGCTGCAGAGGAGGAAGAGATACATCAGAGCCTGGTGCGGGATTTCGCAGTACTCTTTTCTCACACCAGCCAGAACCAGCAGGAGAGGGCTGCATTGTGGCAAGACCTGGTCCATCGGGTAAATGGCATAGGCAGACATAACCGGACATATGAGCAGGTACGCCATCACTGCAGTGATTTAATTAGAAATGTCCGTCAGCGTGTGTCGGATATCCACAGGAAGCAGCTTGCCACAGGTGGTGGGGTGTCTAGACATCCCCCCCTCACCAGACTGGAGGGACTAATCCTAAGTGCTGTGGCTCCAGCCCAACAGCAACAGCAGCAGCATACATGTGTAATGATGGAGGCTGGAGCCACACAGCAGAAGGACACGGAGTGTGCAGGTAACATGCCATGTGTATAGTTGACCGTTCTGTACACTGTTAGGTTATGCATGTGTGAGGTGTGTCCTCATTTTGTAGCTGTAATCTTGGTAATTATTGTGCAAGAGTGATATCCTCAATATCAGCAGTACACCTGTGGAAGCTAACTGTTGCACTACTGAACTGTATCATGCCCGCAGTATCAATGGCACAGTTGTGCCCACTGACAATAAATGCCTCTTTTCTGCAGGTCCCTCTGGTGTAACAGCAAGGCAGCCTATCCATGCTGGTGAGTGTGTAATACCATTACCTTCAATACTCTTGATACTAACAGTAATAATAGGCTGAAGCAGTAGTGATATGTGTTTGATTGCAGGTGTGTTTGTGTCTGTGTGTTGATATCTCATATACTGAGGTGTGTGCATGTGCCCATGTGTGCATGTGCCCATGTGTGCATGTGTGCATGTGCCCATGTGTGCATGTGTGCATGTGTGCATGTGCCCATGTGTGCATGTGTGTATCAGTGGTGACATTGTGTACACATTGTAAACTGTGTTTCCTGTCTTACTCCCACAGGTTCTGGTGCTGTTCTGGTGTTGTGCAGCAGGGAACCTGAATCAGCTGCTGTGGATAGTGCTAATGATGATACCTGTGTAATGGCACAGGTAGGTGTGCCAGGGTTTGTCATTGGTTAGCCAATTGACACTACACAGCTGTCGACCCCATCAATGCGCACAGTCATTCTGCCTATACATCCTTTGTCACCAATGTCCCTAGGTGATGGACAGGATACAGTGGACATTGACCAGGGTAATGTGGTATCGGTGGCACATGCATCCCCACACAGCAGCCATGGCCAGGGTCCATGACATCCAGGGGTTCTCGTGAGAGCATCCGTGGGCGTACCACCCCTGTCAGATGTGCCCACAGAGGTCTTTCAACCTCAGCTATGCTTCGGGCTGTAATGCAGGCACAGTCATGTATGGAACGGTACACCAGACAGGGTCCGAGGGAGCTGAGAGCATGTCACACAGCCATGAGTGACAGTATGCGTGATGTTGCGGCTGCCATCCGTAACTTCACCGAGGTCATTGACAGACGTTGGGGGGACACATTAGATCTGTTCTACAACTACATGTCCATGAGCCAGGGCAACAGCAGCAGCTGGCAGCCGTCGCGGACAACAACAGGGCCGCGGCCGCTCACATAGTGCCAGCAGCACCCCCAGCAATGCTGGGTCTGTGCTGTCATCAGACCACCCCAGGAGACCACGTGCACGTGGCGCTGGACAGTCCCAACAGGGACCTGTCTCCAGTCACCAACCACCTGCTTCTGATGACAGTACCCAGTCTGGCTTAGTACCTGATACGGTCCGTAGCACCCCTGCCAGGCACAGGTACCATGTCCGTGGCCACAGACAGTGATCTGTATGACCTGGCAGGTAGAGTCTGTGGCTGTCCACAAACACCTGTATATGGCAGCCATGAGGTGGGACTGTGTGCATTCATACACACATGCAAAGTGATAACACCTAGGGCTAACGCATACACGCACACACTGCATCAACATTGCCCCATCTTGTACTGCTGTCCCTCACCAACACACACACACACACAGACATGTCAATTGGTTGTATCAGTGGCAGACTCAGGCATACCAGGTACAAACCCTGTGCATATGATGAAACTGTGCCACCTCCTGCAATCTGTAAAATCGGTGCAGGAACAGGTTAACATGGTGCTGATGCATAGGGTGACTACATAGATGTGTTGTAATAGTATGATGTTGACAACAGTACAGTGTAATGATATCATTGTGGGTATATACCAGCATGTCTGATGCAGTTACAGTATGAATGTCATTGTATTGTTTTGTACACCCATAGTAATTACCACAGTGTACTGTCTGCACATCTTTGCATACTGGTGGTGAGGCTGTCAAGGGATGGCCACCTACATAGGTAGCACAGGGGATACAACAATGTACATATTGATACTCAGTGATGGTCATGTCAACTGCGTGTTGCATGCTGTCCACACACTCTGCAATGCGGATGTTTGAGGATGTTGATATCTGTGCAGTACTACACAACAGGTTCAACACTCACAAGAGCACATTAGCACTACAAGGTCACACCTTATACCATGCATGACAGCACCAAAACACAGAACTAACTATGACAGGAGGGAGAGTGTCCATACATGTCAAGGATACTGTGGTGCCAGGACAGGTAGCATACATCATACTATGTCTGGAACTGCTGAGTGAGGGCTCAGTGTCTGTTATTTGACATGTGTATTATTACAGGTATGAGCACTTGGGTATCAGGCCAGTTATTCAACATTACGAAGGTACGTGGTCTATACACTTGTGGGGGGTGTGGCTGGACCCAGCCCGTCTAACCTGTGAATGTCTGGGTACAGGCTTATAGTGCCTGCATATATGCACTGTTACCTACTGGAAGTCATACACCTTGTTTGTTGTAGCATAGTCTACATACAGGCCTGCTGACTGTAACTTTGTTTGTATGCATGTTTGCTTGTTATGTTCTTGAAACACTGATTCCACCTGCATTGCAGATGTACAGTGCCTCTGTGGATCCCTAGTGACATCTGTATTGCTTACTGTACTGATGCCCATGTCTCACTTGACAGAACGTCACTGTTTGTCCTGTTTGCATGTAGCTTGCCTGTAACACATTGCATATGACTTACCTCGCATTTGCTCAAGACAGCATTCATATATGCCAGCACTAACAAATCAGGAGCACTACACCCTCACATAGTCACCTTGAGTACCTTGTTCCCCATTGGCCCTATGTGTCGTTACTTAGTATGGGATTCACAATGCAATGGTAGCATGTGCAAAGGTCACCTGTCGATCTACTCTCAGGTCCAGTTAGTGAATCTGTGAGTCATGTGGCAATGTTACAGCTGCCACATGTACACAGACAACCCTCTCCCCTTCCCATATACTTACAACACATGTGAGAGATGCAACCACATAGCCAAATTGGGGGCTAAGCTCTCCTAACTCAGCACTGGCATTCCATGTCAGGTGGAGTGGGATACTACAGTGAATACAGTACCAGTCTCCCATAGACCTGCCACAACCACTATCCAAACACAGAAACACATAGGTACATTATTGGACTCTCAGAATAGCATCCTGCCTGAGCAGCTGACACCTGCAAAGCAGACACACAAGCAAACGTTAAGCCAGAGCAGAGCACATGCAACACATAGCTCACAAAGCCTGTGTGCCAAACAGTCACAGGCCATACAGCTTGACAACACACCTGCTACAGTTGTATGAGGTACCTCTATCGTCAGGTACACTGAGGTTCTGCTCACCAGGCTGAACAAGGTGATGGTCACGCTGAGCTGCCCGTTGGGCACTATGATCCACCACATAACACAAGCATACTGGTCACTTCAAGGCATGTAGAAGTATGACTCAGTCATTGTCTGTTCCAGTGTGTATGACCTCTGACGCACCTCCCTGGACTACATGTTAGGGGACATAGAGGGGCTCTCTGAGCTTGTGGCAAAGGCTGGCATGACCCTGGCCTTGAGTAGCATCTTACCCTCACCAAGAATGCTGCCACAATATGTAGACAGGATGATCAGTTTCTGCAATTAACATATGTTTCAGTGACATTCAAAAGGGATCCAATGCCTGTCAGTGTGGGATTACATGCTGGACAAGCCACATTGTTTTGCTTGGGACAGCTTGCACCTGTCACCCATGGGCCGTTGTATATTGGCAGAGGCTGTTGCTACACACATAGTGCCTTTGTATGCAAGGCTGACATTACATAGCCACCTACACAGGTATCACACGGGATAGGACACTAATAGAAATGCTACTCAACAGCAGCAGTGTAAACCTCAAGATGCATGCAGTGGAAACTGTCCTTAGCATGGGGGTACAGCAATATCTGTGCAGTAACAGACTCCTGGTACAAGGCTCCCAGGTGCACACCATCACTGCCAGGTCATTCCTGATACCATGCTTGTCATCCCCTACACATGCACCAAACCAGAACAGGGGGATGTATCCAAAGGCACCTCAGATACACACACCTCCAGGTTGGTGGCACTGCACAAAGCATCAGAGCCTATCCATGTGCAACTAACAGTGGGTTAGACTGCCTTCAGGTTCATAGCCTGGCACACACCACACTCCCATACCCAGGAAACCCACTTGGCCTTCCTGACAACACTGGGAATATGACCGTCTCTACAAAAAACATTATATGGTTGGACTGCGACTACCCAAACATAGAGTGTGAGCATTACTCTAGCTCCAAGACCCTATCTGAAGGGTTCTTAGCATTCATTCCCTGCATTGCTATGGAACAACTTGTTACCACTTCCACAAGAGGTGACAACATGCTGCACTTGTTCATCACCAACATGTGGACTGTATGCTCCAGACTAGTCATGTATCCCTCGCTGGTGGGATGACACCATCTACAACCCACACTGTCTAGTCACATACCACATGCAGCCCCTGCACAGAACACCACAGTCATACAGTTGTCTGATGCATAGTCCATGTATTCACATGAGGCAGGCTTCAGACATGGGAACTATTGCAGTTCACAGGTACATATGTGTAGGTGGCACACATACATCATGTGTGCATTGACATTACTGATATAATGTATGTCGTGCAATATTGGGAACAACACCCCACACACATGGACAAACTGTGTGACAAAAATACACATGGCGTTTGTAGGATACAAACCCCTACCTAACTATGTTAGATCACTTGTGAGAGACGCAGTAGCAGAGCACGCTATTTGCATTACTGGGAGGATTGCTTTCTCCTGCTGTACTTATAGGGTGCTGACATCATCAGTATTTAGACAGTGGAATATGCAGCATGTGTTGTGTAGTAATAGTTTCCAAAAGGGACATTTCTCTAACACATGGAATTGCACACACTACTCCCCCCCACACACACTATGCACTTGCAGGATTCAAACCCCTACCTAACTATGTTATGATACTTGTGAGAGACGAAGTAGCAGAGCGTGCTATTTGCATTACTGGGAGGATTGCTTTCTCCTGCTGTACATATAGGGTGCTGACATCATCAGTGTTTAGACAGTGGAATATGCAGCATGTGTTGTGTAGGAATAGTTGACAAAAGGGACATTTCCCTTACACATGGAATTGCACACACTACTCCCCCACACACATTCACACACACACTGTGCACTTGCAGGATTCAAACCCCTACCTAACTATGTTTTTACACTTGTGAGAGATGCAGTAGCAGAGCGCGCTATTTGCATTACTGGGAGGATTGCTTTCTCCTGCTGTACATATAGGGTGCTGACATCATCAGTGTTTAGACAGTGGAATATGCAGCATGTGTTGTGTAGTAATAGTTGCCAAAAGGGACATTTCTCTTACACATAGAATTGCACACACTACTCCCCCACACACATTCACACACACACTGTGCACTTGCAGGATTCAAACCCCTACCTTACTATGTTATGACACTTGTGAGAGATGCAGTAGCAGAGCACGCTATTCACATTACTGGGTATAATTTCTGCTCCTGACATATGTATAGTGTGCTGACATCATTACGGATGTAGAGGTATGTACATCTGTTACTATCCATCAGTACAGGGGAGAGCATATCTATGCATTAATTTTGCACAGGCACAGTGGCCTACTGTACTGTGGAGGCAGACACCAAATACACTGTGGATAGCCTTCTGTATTCCCTAGGGACAACAGTCTAGTATTGCACTCTACGGCCATATGTTTACCTGTCAGATGCAAGTATCTGTTGCTCATATACTGTTTGTGGGTCTTTATTGCCATAGCCTTCCCTATCTCTATAAACAACTTATGTACTGTGGAAGATGTTTGCATATGACTGGGATCCAGTACTTTACTTATGTCTCTGTTGTAACTTCACTGTGTGCACTGGGCAGATGTCTGTATTGTGGGAGGTTCCTGTGTTAACACATACAAATGCCAGATATGTGTGTGCAACTGCTGAACTGTGACATGGCCTAATTGTGTGAGTATGCCCAGTTTGCAGTTTGTATGGCTTCTTGACTGACACGTCTCATTTATCTAAGTGTGCGAGCATGCCCAGTGTGACCTTTCCTTATGTTGGGATCTGTGGACCACCACATTTGTGTTTGTGTGTGGACGCCATCTATATATCACATGTACAGTTGAGTGTAGGACATCAGGTTGTGTTCTTACTGCCCAACTGCTTTGTGTCTGACCCTAACAGGCATTATACTGTGCCTGCAGGGTCGCCATGGGATAGTTTGCATACAGTTGTCATCATTCTTTCCTGCTGACCAAACAGTTGTATTGTTGTATAGTGTACTGGTGCAGTACTTTCACTGTGGTGGACAGTATAATCGGTTTCAGTCCTATCACTGCTTGTAATATTTATAGTGAGCACACCAGACTGGTTGAGGGCCAGTTGTGCAGATATGACCATGTTGCATTTTGTTCAGATATGGACAGCATAGTACATGATTGTCCGACATTGTTAATGTATTCCACAACTTGTGTGGACAGTGACAAACAATGACCTTGTGCCCTAGTCCATTTGTAATGCTAATCAGAGAGTGTTTGTCCTTCAACACACATTTACTGGTGTTTGCCATGACATATGTCATGGTTAGTGTGCTGTTCCTCTGTCTACCCATGACATACAGGTGATATCCAGGGTACACCTACCATCTCCCATCCAGTCGTCATGATTCCTCTGGATGACAGTCAATGAGGGACTCCCTGGATAACCTGTAGTGGGAGTTTAGTCGTGAGTGGAGTGAGCTTCTGGGTTATGGACCAATCAGTACAGCATGTCCTGTTTATGTCTTTGCTGGGGTTCAGGCCTGTCAGCTGTATAGGTCACCAGCATTCAGAGTTTACATGGTGCCAAATGTCCATTGATACCAGGTTGGTCATGGTTCTATACATCAGGCACAGTTCACCTCCAGCCAGGTGGTATGGCACTGTGTGGAGCTGCAGTTTCTTTAATCAGGCAACACATGGCATCTGTTACAGCTCTGCGATCCTCCTGGTGGGGTATTTGTGGGGTCTTTCCAGTTGCTGCAGGTGTCTGCTACGGTACATCCCTGAAGGGCCATTGTACACAATTGTGAGGCTGCTGATGGATGACTGGAGAGGCACATTGACCTACCCTAACCAAGCTGTGCTTACCTTCATGATTAGGTGGGTATATGGTATGTTTCTGTAACCACTACAGACACATGGTTGTCACATGCAGGATATCTATCACCTTGTGTCCCCAGGTCTCTTATTGCTCCTGATGTACTTACTGGGTTAACACCTATGTGGTAATTTCTGGCCATGTACTGTGTTTCCACAGGGGTTGACTATACACTATTCTGCATTTAGCTTGTTGACATGGCTGTGGCACCACTTGTCTGTTTCTATTTGTGCCTTTTATAGGTTGCTTGTGTCAGCTGGAGGGTCCGATATGGTGGGCAGTTTGTAGTCCTCTGCGAACCTGTTCAGACAGAGTCCTTCCATGTTGGCCTGTACCTATGTGACATATATAGCATACAAGAGAGGTCCCAGGACCATGCCTTGTGGGATGCCAGTTGTACCTGGTTTGCAGTCTGCCATGGCTGCAGCATGTCTGACCAGGTCAGTTCTGTCCTTGAGCTGGTTTGCAACCCATCTACTTGCATAGGGGTTTATAGTTAGGCTGGTGAGCTTATCTGTACCGCCAACTAGGGTATTGTATGGAAGGGTTTAGCAAGGTCCAGATAGGCTGTGTGATCCACATTCCCCACATCAATGGCCTTGGTGCACGTTTCACATGAGTCAGACATGTGTAAAGGGCAGGATCTGCCCTATGACAGCCACACTGGGTAGGGTCCAATGTCTGTAGGTACCCAATCTCGTTATTCATGGGATCCATGATCATCCTCTCCATTACTTTGCCAACCTAGATAGTCGGGGTTGAGGGGTGATAGTTTGCAGTATCCATTCAGGCACCCCCTTTGTGGTGAGGGACCACTGTTGCTGTACACTGCTCTTTGGGTGCATATCCTGTGGTAGGACTGATAGTGCGCAGTACTGCTATTTGCTGTTCCATTCTTCCTACAGTCCTTGTTGGACACAACCCAGGACACCATCTGGTACCATTGATACTGTGTGCTGTGCTTTGTGGATGCTGGCTGTTACCTCAGCATCTGCAATGTCAGGGGTGCAGCACTCTCCTGGGATAGATATTTGGCAGTTAGGTGCTGGTGGGGAGTTTGCAAGGAATCTGTTCAGTAGGATGTTGGCAATCTGTGTGGGTTTGGTGTATTGTTTGTGATATTAGAGTGCTGCAGAGCATATCTGTGGATTATCACCATGGTTCCTACCATCAGGTAGGACAGCTGTGCGATAATCCTTTCTGCCCTGCACAATTTGTATCATCATAGGTTCATACTAGGCTATCTGCCCTGGCCTTGTTTGAGCACGGACAGACTGTGTGTGGGTTTCAAAACCCCTTGCAATGTGCATATTATGCCCATGTAGGGTTTACTGTACTAGATGTGACACAGGGATGGCCCCCAGTGTACACCTACTATCTCCCATGCACTTCACCAGATTTCTCTTGATGAGTTTGAGTGTGGAGCTCAGCCTATCATGGACTGGGAATCTGTTCCAGAGTGTCAGGAGCCTCTGGGTTATGGATCTGTCCCTCCAGCACATCCTATCTATGTGTGGAGGTTCAGATATCTCACTGTGGTGTCTCTGCTGGATTTGGGGTTTCTGCAGTGGAGCATGTCCATTCATTCTGGATTGGACATGGTCTTGTACATCAGGCATACATCACCTCTGACTGGGCAGTATGCTTCTGAATTGGGCTGTGGTTTCTTCAGCCAGGCTGCAGATGTCCAATGTTTGGACCCTTTATCCTGTTGGTGAGGTGCATTTGGGGTCTTTCTAACTGCTGCAGGTGTAATGTAAGGTATATCCGAACTGGGGCATTGTTGCCACGTATGGGCCTGATAAGGGAAGAGTATGGGGGCACAGTGATCTCTCTTGCTCTACATGTGCATCCTTTCATATTAAGGTGGGCAATATAGCAGGTCTTCCTGGCCACCTTGGCAATGTGAGTGTCACATGACAGGTTACCTTCCACTTGTGTCCCTAGGTCCCTGATTACTTCTTTCATACATAATGGATTGCCACCTATGTCATACTTTGTGTGTGCCTTGTTTGGTATTTGTTGAGACATTCATACTCTGCAGTGTCTTCAGGAAGGCTGGCTGGGGTACCTGGGTTTGTGAGTGTGGTCTGTAGCAGGCTTCAAATAGGTACACAGTTTGAGCCAGTGTTACTTGCCTGTGGATAGTCCATGCTGCTTCTTGCTGTGGTACCAACCTGGGGGTGTGGTTATCGTTGATAATTACTGGTAGCCACACTCCTATTGTTGTGTGTTCCATGTTTTGGAGCTGTAGAGCATGGTATGAGGCATAACCTGGTAGTATTAGGGTGCTCTTCTGGGCCTTGACCCAGGTTTCTGTTACAGAACACATATTACCATTTTCCATGCTGTGGTGGGTTTGGTCTGCATGCACCTTGCAGGTTAGACTTCTGGCGTTGGGTAGCATTACGTCCAGGTTATTATCCCTTGTACTACCTATGGTGGTGGGTTTGTGTTTCCAGACTTACCTATTGAAGGCACAGTGGGGGTGACAACAGCCTTTGTCAGTATCCACACAGCCAGGTGTGCTGGGTGCGTGCCATCCCTAGCAGGTGGGGCATCATATCTTGCTCAGCATGTCAGCCCAGGCTGTCAGCCATGTGTTCCCCCTTGCTAACAGCAATGCCTTAGCCAATTATTGTACTTGATCTTGTTGTCTTCATAGTGTGGCATCATGCTTGGTGAGGGTGAGATGTTAGGCAGGGTCTTCATGTTTGCATATACTAGATGGTGTTACATTGCTTAACACATGTCAATCATGCCTCAGGTGGTGCTGCAGGGCTGCCTCTGTCAGATGCACATACTATACTCCCTGTACATGTTTGAGAGCAGGTTGTTTCATATTAGGCGTCCCTGTTACTATATGAGTGAGTCAGAGAGGGGTATCATTCCCAGGGTTTCTACTGAGCCAGTGTATGTGCTATGCTTTGCCTCTTTACCAAGGCCAGGGTATACTGGGCATGCCTCTTTCTGCCTACTGGGGCAGGCTCAGGTTGTTCCTCCCCAGAGTCACGCTCTGCCTGTGATGGCCTTGGCAATGGTGGGGGGCTGTTTGTCCCGGCCCTATGCTGGTCCTGCTGCAGCTGTTTTCGCAGAATCATATTATGTAGCATAGCACATACCATGACAATTTGGGTACATGTAGTTGGTGAGTACTGCAAGGCTCCACCAGATGTGTCCAGGCACCGGAACCATGACTTGAGCAGCCCAAATACATGCTCTATTACATTACGTGTTTGTGCGTGTGCCTCATTATGGCGGTCCTGTTCAGGTGTGTGTGCGTTTCTGATGGGTGTCATCAGCCACGGCTCCAGTGCATATCCTGCATCCCCCACTAAGTGACCATGTGGGATGTCCCCATTGGCAAATGTCTGGTACAGCTGCATCAAATGCCAGATATGGGAATCATGGTAGCTCCCAGGGCGTCCAGCACACACATTCATTATTATGCCCTGGACATCACACATGACCTGGCAGTTGATGGAGGGGAAGCCCTTGCGGTTAATGTAGGCCCTACCCTGCTCAACGGCTGGTGCTTTGATGCGTATGTGCGTGCAGTCTATTGCACCCACTACCTCAGGGTATTCCGCTATTTGCTGGAAGAGACGCATATTGCTGGCCAATACCTCACGGGCATTGGGGAAATATACATGCTCACCGACATGTGCTGACATGGCATCCAGGAACTGGTGTAGTACCCTGGAGGCTGATGCCTGTGATATCCCCATCATATCACCAGTTGGTCTCTGGAAGGTACCTGTTGCTAGTATTCTTAGGCCAACACATACCTTGGTTTCCACTGGGATGGGTTCCCCTCTGTTGGTTCTGTGTGTGAGGCGTGGCCTGCACAGCTCAACAGTTTGCTGCAGGAGGTCTTTGTCCACTCTATAGGGCTCTACTATCTCCAGCTCATGTAACCCCTGGTAGGTGACCCTGGGCCTGTACACTCTTCTCCGTCTCCTCACTGTGGGTTGTCTGGCAGCATTTGCATTGTCACCACCCTCAGCAAGTCTCCTTATAACAGCTATGGCAGCCCCTAGCATGTTTGGTCTGAGTGCAGCTTTTTCAGTTTTCACTTCTACTAGCTTACTCCTATCTTGCAGTGTCTCTTGAGAGAAACATACTACAATGCTGTTTGCAGTGTTTTAAGTGCTGGGCTGGGCTAGTATTCTGCCTGTGTAATTGCCTGCTTCTAATTGTTTTCACTTGCTAGCTCTACCAGTATTCCCTGCTAGTTTCCTACTATTTCTTCTGCTTCCTTTTTCCTCTCTGTTCCCTCAGGGGGGAGCAGCGTGCATACCAGCAAAAACACGCTCACAGTGGCTACCATGCGTGCACACATGCTTACATGGACTAGAATCTGCTTATTCAGGTTAAAATGCATGCACACCAGCGCAAACAGGTTTACAGATCTTTAAACAGGCTCCTACATGCTTACTCTGTCTTACATGCGTGCACTCTGTCTTACTCGTGCCTCCCAGCGTGCACACGCGCGCATGCACGTACAGCAAGAAACTTTGGTGTTTGCCACAGTGTACACCTTTCATTTTTTGACTTTCCCATGCTTATCTGTTGACACTCCTCTTTTTATGCTGTGTGATTTCACATACCACTTTGCTCCAATGAGCTTGATTTCTTCCTGACATTCCCCCCTGTGATGTCACCTATCTCCTACTCTGTTACTCCCCTTATCTAACTCTTACACTACACGGAATGTGCTCATTTGCTATGTGACAGTGTGATTCACTATCCTACCACTCATTTACATAGGATCGCCTACTAATGCTTAGTTACATGTCTTACACTCAGCTTCTGCCCTTAGCAACCACTAGACGGTGGCCATGTTGTTTTTGGTCTGCTAGTCCCTGCATTGCAAATCCATGCATTACATAAAACCCACATTTGTGGGTTTCAAACCTTTATTTTTCTGTCTTATATAGCGCAGCCCGTTTGCGTGGGGCTGCGCTGTGTTTAAACCTCGCCGATCGTTGAAAAAAAAATTATTTTATTTCATGTTTGCATCGGGTTACCATGCCAATGGCCACATATTTGGCCATTGGCATGCTCACTGCAACATTTGCACACTTTATTTGGAGCTGTCATGGCTCCATTGTGTTATTTGCAGTAACGTACTCAGTTGTCAACTGAGTACATTTCTGCACCTAACACGACTCTTACACGGGCTGGTTTCAGCTTCGTGGATCGCTAATCTAACTCATTTGCATGCCTTTCAGCTGCAAGTGAGGTGATTAGCATATCCACGCCCTGCCTGTGTAAGAGTCATTTTAGCTGGTCTCTTACACGGGATTTCGGGCTGTTCCTGGATCGCGATGGCTGCATGGAGTCTTACACGACTCTTAGACTCCGTGCAAGCCATCGTGAATCCTGCCCATAGTTATAATTTGGTCCCAGAAAACAAAGTGTAAAGATTTCACATTTCCTTTTTGTAGATAATTTGAAACTGTATAGTTTATCAGATGAAGGAGTGAAAGCACAACTGCAAGTGGTAAAAACTTTTTCAGATGATGAAAGAATGTCATTTGGTCTTGATAAATGTGCAAAAGTAACCTTTAAAGCAGGAAAGCTGCAGAACCAAGAAAACAGTTTGGGACAGAAATGTAATATAAAAAAACTTGAGCAAGAGGGAGTGTATAAATATTTGGGAATTTATGAAGGATCAACAATAAAACATCAACAAATGTGAATAGAACTTAGTAAGGGATATTTTAGAAGACTATGCTAAAATAGACTATTGTCTGCATGATTTAGTGCTTCAGGAGGTTTTGAGAAATGATGTTTTAGATTTTGTCAACGTTAATAAGCCAGTTATTCTATCAATGTTTTGAATACCCAACCTCCTTTAGACCCATTGTTTCATCAAGTAGGTCTAAAACAGAACCATTAGCTATGTATGTGAATGTGCTCTATAAAGGTTTAGTGGATAGAGAAACACACTATACATGATTCATGGCACTTGCTAGAGTTGTTAAACTCTACACCTTTTGATGACAGTGTTATTTTAATTACCACAGATGTAGTTAATTTGTTTACAGTCATCCCACACAATACAGGGTTGCAATATTTTCCCAATATGTTATTGAAAGATGATTCTAAAAGTGCAAATGAGATTATTATTTTACTTTAATTACTATTGAAAAACAACTACGTTTACTTTGATGGGGCATATTGCTATCAAGTCAGGTGGTAGCTATGGGAGCTTGGTGTGCCCCAACTTATACAAACTTAGTACTTGCAGATTGGGAACACAACATTCCCCCGGATTTACTAATCTGCCATGCAGGACTAAACTAGCCCTGCACGTAAACGGCAGTTTAAGAGTAGGACGGCAGTGCACCATGCATATTAATGAAGGCATGCTGCCTGAGCTCCAAATCCTACACTGAGCGTGGACGAGTGCAGGGGGCGTGTCTGAGAGCACAGCTCTCAGAATAAACATGTCCCTGCAAATTAGAACAGAAGAAAGTGTAAATAAATGAGCGAGGCCGCTCATAGGTGTCCACATATCCCCACCAACAGTTCCCATGTGTTCAACAGCAACAGTACACCGAAATAAAACGAAGAAACCCTTGTATGTTTTTTTTTTTTTTTAAAACCCTGAGTAAAGCTTACTGTAGGCGCGCGGGTTTGCCCATCACTTAGCTACGGTTAAAGCAGCAGAAAAGGCTTAAGAGGATAACAAGGAATATATATGCAAATGAAGCAGCACAGCAATAGTTTAGTGGTTAGAGCATCCGCCTAATGAACAGGCATTTCCGGTTTGAGTCCCACTACAGCACATATCATTTTCCATGTAAAATCTGTATATGAACATAGTTTGGCATCTTTTTGCCGTGTAACCTACATAATAACATGTAAATGTGAACTGGAGTACTGCATTAAATGCACATGTGAGGTGTCAGTGTCATAATGAATAAGGCACTAGTAAGCAGGTCTGTTAGAGTTACAAGAAGATAGAGGGAAGGGATGAATCTGCAATAATTCAAAGTTGTGTATTATGTTTCGAAGTTAATGCTGTTCTCAAAAAAATAAAATGTGATGACTTTCCCATTATGAAATATTTGAATCAGTCCTGTGATTGCCGGCTGTGTCGACGCCAATCACTAAACCGGTCCTATTTGTAATATAATGTTGCTGAACTCGTACATCATTGGTTTTCATGTGTAACGTGTGCGTTATCATATAGTCTTAGTTATTAATTTATTTTAGTGTCTTGTTAATTGGAGTAACGAAGTTATGAAGTATGGAGTCTAATCTTGAAATAAAGATGTTTGTGTCCCAGGTGGGACACCCCAAAAATTAGGAATAGAGTCCTATTGGTCACTCATTTCACCAATGTTTGTGGACTAAAAGGTTGGGATGTCTGAGGATACTTGGATTGAGTCAACCCATGGGATGGGTCCAGAGGAGTAGGGAGTGGCCAATGTGTAGTGGTGTGGATACACTGTGTTTCCAACTGGAGAATGGATGACTGATATGTCAGTGAAGTGTTGGGGTGGGTGTTTGGGGAACTAGGATCCATGGGTATAGGGGTATATATGCAAATGAAGCAACACAGCAATAGTGTAGTGGTTAGAGCACCCGCTTAATGAACAGGAATTCCCGGTTCGAGTCCCACTGCAGCACATATTTTCCATGTAAAATCTGTATATGAACATAGTTTGACATCTTTCTGCCGTATAACCTACATAATAACATGTAAATGTGAACTGGAGCACTGCATTAAATGCACATGTAAAGTGTCAGTGTCATAATGAATAAGGCACTAGTAAGCAGGTCTAAGCAAAAATAAGCAGCAGTAAGCCTGTTTAAGTGCATTTGCATGGGAGTAAGCATTGCCCACACAGATTAAGCAAAGTAGAAGCTAACTGAGCGTAAGAAATTGTAACCGGAGGTTAGCAGGGCTTACCGTCGCGCAAACCCACTTACAACTGCTTTAAAGTGCCTTAATCACTCTGGATCCAACGGTCTCAAATGCAGAAACCTGCACACTATAGTCACAGTAGTTAACTTACCAGGCCATCATAGCAATAGATATGAATGAGGTATCAGCAAAAGAATCCTCATCACAGGAAAGTCAAACCAAACATGTGAACAGAATCTTTGTACAGTGTGATGTTGGATAACCTGCCACAGAACATAAATATGTGAACTGGAGTACTGCAGTAAGCATAGATCTAAGGTGAGATTGTAATAAAGTGTAGAATTCCCCAGGTCCCCATACAGTGTATGTACACATGAATCACGGATACCAGACACATATATAACCTGTAATGAAGAATAAATCATTGCCAAATGGCAAATATAGTGCTAATTAACTATTAAGCAATGCTAACCGCAGCACAGCACAAGTTAGTAAGTGTAAGCAATGTGTAGCGGAGCCAATTCAATCTGCCTAGTGGTATACCTCTTTAAGCAGTGCCAACCTTATGTAAGCAGGTGTGCCCATAGCTTAGCCTTTTCAAAACTGGCCAATCACAGGAAAATGGCCGTATTTAAACCACACAGGCAGGAATACTTCTCATACCTGGTTGTAGCTTCCTACTGCAGGCAGAATGGCTGGTGTGGGTGAAGGCACTCGATTTAGAGTGCAGCGCTGGTGCATCCAGGAGTCAAAAATCATGGTATGGCTTCTGGTAAAACACCATGATCAGATACTACTGCAGGGCCAGTACCAGGGCTCACAGTATAAAACGGAGGCCTGGAACAGTCTCGCCCATGACCTCACCAGTGCCACAGGTATCCCCCAGACTGGTGAGCAGGTCAGGCACCACCATGCTGACCTGAAGCAGCGGAGGGGGGATGTACTGGAACACTGGATCCAGGAGTCTCGGCAGATGCCCAGTGCCCCAGGACTGAGTAACTACTCATTCTACTAAGTAGTAAATAATTGCCTAGCTTGTGTACATTATGGATAGGTATGGCTAAATATCACTGCATTTCTCAAACAGCTGCAGATGAGCGGGCTGCGAAGCAGCAAGCCCATGATGCTAGGCTGCAAAGGCTGTGTCGTGAGGCAGGTTAGTAATCAGTCTGCATGTACTGTTATAACAAATAAATATAAGAGCCTTAGAAAGTGTTGTACCAGTAGAAATAAATGTGTAATAGTCTGTGAATAAAGGTATAACCCCTGGAGTGCTTCTGTTTACAATTTTCTCATAGGTTGGCAATCTGTTCCATACTAAAAATAGTACTGTTGTATCTTAAGCTGTGTCACCCACACTGTAGTATGCAGATAAAATGGGCATAAAGTCCTGCATAACAATGTTGGAAGTGCCAAGAGGTCAGTTATATTGTACAAGTTAGGGAGACTTAGAAAACAGTTGAAAGCTGTACATAAATTCCCTGATAGCACAGTGTACTGTGATGTTAACTATAATATTTTGTCGCACAGCAGGGGTTTGAATCCTGGATGTGCTACTAAGTTGTATGCATAATCATACCCCACAACTGTACAGATTTTGATACAATGTTCAGATAGAAAGCTGTATGCATAATTATATCCAACAACCATATAGAATTTGCTAAAATGTTCAAATTGGAAGTTGTATGCATATTCATACCCCACAACTGTTCCTATCTGTCCAGCATGTCCAGATAAATGGCCCTTATCACCAGCTTAGTACCCTGTTCCCCTGAAAATCCAGTGTGATGTTCCAAGAATTGTAGGCAGCTGTCAATCTCATATAACTGATATTCAAACGTGTACATAGTCAGAGATTGTATATGAAAACAAACCTGTCATTCTAGCACTTCACCCAAAGTGTATGACAGCAATTCTCAACATATGATGCATTAACACCTGCAGCCTGTCATGCCTGTATGTAAGACACAGGTCACGTATATAATTATATATAAACATACCAGTGTACAATATAAGGCCATTGTGTAGTTTAATAATACATATAAGGGAAAGACCACTGCAGTGACTAAGAAGGTTATGAAAACTACAAGGATATATTAGTTGTTAACTGAACTCTCTCTCTCACCCCTACCATATGTGCATAATAACCCAATGACACTCCTCAACTGGTATGTGTACACGCCAACCTTTTTTTGGGACATATGTCCTAATGGTTTATAAATATTCACATTTGTTTCTATGCATGTGCCATGTGAAAATACACCCATATTGGTGGCCTGTTGCCATCAATGAAACCTGCATGCTCCTGTAATGGCCACTGTTGTTCCATATATGCATGTGATCTGCTTGCTCTGCAACTGTGTTAATTCTGGTGTGTCAGGTTAATGGGAATACCTATGCATGCTGTTATAACTAATCCTGAATGCTGTTGACTGATACTAATCCATATCTATAAACCTGTGACAACACAGCTCGTTCGGGAAGGCCGGTCCCAGCCGACCCACCTGTCCCACCTCAGCTGGCCATGGCACTGGGCACCAGCACATCTGGGGCCCAGCCTGGAACCTCCTCCTCCGTGGGCCCTGCGCCACCTTCAGGTGGAACCGCTGCAGGGGATGGGGCTCGCCCCCCCGGAGCAGGTGCGGAGGGGAACCTGTCACCCGTCAACAGGTCTGGGCCGTGGTGTGTAGGGAGCTTGATCTGGAGTATCAAGAGTGGCTACGCCAGCTTGAGGGCTGAGTGGCGCTATTAGAGGGTGAGCCTGCCCCTCCTACACAGCCACCTTTGGGGTAGTGAAGGTGCAGTGGTGACTGCCCATGGGTGGGGACCTCAGTCCTCCCCGTCCAAGGTGTTTACCCCCCACATGCCATATACCGGCCCTGTATGCATCTCGTGTGTCTTGTCTATTAACCTACCCAACCTACCTCCCCAAATATACCTACTATCCCTCCTCAACATCCCACTGTCACCTGAAAAAAAGGGCAATCTGTTCCTACAAAAAAATCTCGCCCCATACATAGCTGTCCATTTCGCACACATGTCCACTGGACACATGTAATCTGATCTAATTGGCATTACAATGAATATATGTTGTCCTCATCCCTCTCCCAGGGGTTTGAGGGTCCAAATGTACCTGCAAATATAGTGTATATGCACAGCTGTTGCTGTAGAAGAAATCGGCAGCTATGGAACTTTCCTATACCCTTCCTGCACATGCCTAGCTATTTTCCCTACTGTCTTTCCCTCTTTGTGCCTCGTTTTTCACCACTTTCCTATCAACCCCTTTTTCTTTACTTTTAAAGGAATTAGCGCGGGGGTAAGCAACACTAAGCACTTTTAAGCAGCGGTAAGCCGGTTTGTGCGGGGGTAAGCCATGCCTGCACAGGTTGAGAAATCTAAAGCTAATTGACTGTAAGAAAACATAAGCGGAGGTTGGCAGTGCTTACCATCGCTCAAACTCGTGCAAATCTGCTTACAACTGCTTAAAAGTGCCTTAATCACTCTGTAGCCAACGTCCCATGTTCTGCCAGCAAAAAAATAAGCATTATCTACTAGTATCAAACCCAGGACTCTGCACACCATAGCCAAAGTGATTTACCACTAAGCCATCTCAGATATACATATCCTTTATGTATTCACAAACATATCATCCTGCCCAGTCATTCAACAGTACAGAGAATGTATTCCAACATGTAGATGTATGTGTGTGGGTGAATATATTAATATCTAAACAGGTACACCATATACATATATGTGTATATATACATATATATATATATATATATATATATATATATATATATATATATATATATATATATATATATATATATATATATATATATACATATATACATTTATATATATATATATATATATATATATATATATATATATATTTTTCAATATATAAATATTTATGAACATATAAACATGCAAATGCCTACATCTATAGATATATATGTCCACATCCACATGTCTAAACATATATGGCAGGTTATATATAAATGTCAGCGGAGATATATATATATATATATATATATATATATATATATATATATATATATATATATATGTAACTACACATACACACACAGCGATTTGTACAGGAATATACGTACGTAGTATGTGCACACAATATGGAGTAGCCAGTATTCCCACAATCACCACCTTAACAACTGGAAACTGCATAGGTCACCCATACAAATGACATTCATAGCCTGCAACATATACCCACAGATATATTAAAGGGTATAACACCACACACAGGTTTGTATACATGAATGTGAATGCCTTAATTGTGTACTATGACAGTTGTATATGCCATGTCATATAGCTGTTTAGACACTGACATCCATACGAACAGTGTAATGCAAGTTTGAAACAGTTATACTAAGATAGTAATCTGGAAAGGTTGACATATGTTGCTGTCCAGGCCGAAGCCTTCAAGTAGTACATCAGTAATGACAGACTGGTCCACAGCATAGCAGACGATCAACAGTAAGTAATGCAGATGTATAGGTCAGCAGTCTCTATCTACAGTCTGTACACAATCCCTAGGGGGTACAGACCCCAGTTGACACAATGGGATGTATCTGTTACATAACAAGGCATACCTGACACCATCGCAATCACACTGACAAACAGAAGATCTCGTATAGCAGGAGGCAGTAGGCGTGTATTTACCCAAGGTGGATCGTTTGGTAAAGTACATCCAGATACCTTAAGGCAGCTTATCCCAGATACCCACACATGTTATAACAGCCTAGGTTAGTCATGGTGCACCCCCCTACACTCACTAATACTGGGCAGTATACGACTATTACATACACTAGCCTCTGGAGTGCATAAGGGCGCACATGTGTTGTGTAGGTGACGCCCACACATATATGGCCCCAGCCCCAGTGTATGTGCGGTTGATACAACAGCAGTCTACTAATGGCAGCAATGGCAGTGTGATATACTCACAGCCCACTACAGAACAACCCCCAATAGCATGACAAATGTGCTCAGCTTGGTATGTAGATGTGGACAGAGGTTGGAGCACAGGTATATATGTGGAACACTGTTGTCATACACTAAGCAAGGAGCTGGTGTTACAGGATAGTCTGCAACATACCCTTAGTCAGGGAATTGAGGTTAGATATAGACATGGATGTAGGCATGTACTGGTAGCACGCAACACCCACACTGCCAGTGTCATATCTGACACAGTGCTTGCATGGTGGACGGACAACACATGATAGGCATCTCTCTGCCCAGCAAGAGGTAGGCCCACAGTAGTGACCTATGCAGACAGACTGCATTCCAAGGTTCACTAGTATGTACACACACACACACACACACACACACACACACACACACACACACACACACACACACACACACACCCTGTAACAGCAGTACTATGCAAAACATTACACAACTCTGCCCACAGTCTGCCTATAGTTCCTGAGCCTCCTACAAATATGTGTCTGCTCTGAGTGTGCATGTTCTCCTGTAAGAGGTATTGCTACCTGCTGCCTGTATCACTGATGCCCACACACAGGACGGATGTCCATCACACAGGAAATGTGAAGGGACCACGGCCACATGCTGTAGGAATTTATAGTGGGTGGTTGCCATGACAGTGGTAATTCAATGTAGTACACATGTCATTATATATATATAGGGCTATCTGGATAGGTATATGTACATATATTTCCACCATATGTCCTGGACATGGAGTGTAGCTGTACCCCAGCCCCTACAGTCCCAATGTTGTAGTGCAAGGGGATGTCAGGTATGTATAGCAGGTATATTACTAGACTGTTGCGACTGTCATTGGGATTGTCTTCACAGACATGGAATCTGTTTATAACATGTGTTCCATTGGCTACTGACAGACATCCTACGGAAATCATTGTAAAGTACTGCTGCTAGCATGTAATGCCCCTGTGGAGTGCAGCAGAGATAATGGCCACTATATATGGAACGTCAAACACACCCTGTACAGTCCAGAGGTATACACATATTCCCTTAGTGCACCACGTGTACCATGCCTGACAAGATATAGACAGCCGTGTAGATGGGTATAACATATAACCACTGGTATACATTTTGCACCATAGGTGTTGGATTCACCCACTTCTGTCTGGCCTGACACATAATGACTGCTGGTACAGGGGTGCCATGGACACATACTACCCACTAGATTTTGACATACATCTGTACAGCATCCCACTGCTCTGTCTGACATACATGACATTTATGAGAGGCCTGGCAGCAGTACATCTGGCAAGTATCTGCACATGATATCCCACTGGTTAAGTACAGTAAGCTGCTAGGCATGTAACAATGCACTGTGCAGGCTACAGGCAGGCTGGCTCAACACTGGCCCACATCCCGTATGGGGGAATGTACATGTACCTGCATATATAGCAGGCTCAACAGCCATGTTGCAGCACAGGGTAGAATACACCTGTGTGACAGTGCATAACCACAACCAATGTGAACACAGCCGCATATGGTAGGCTAGCATAGTATTACAGTATATGGACTATCTGTTCTACACCATCCTCATATGTGCCACTCACAGAATGTCCCTACATATTCTGGGCTGCTACACAGTTTGGTCTGATGGCTGTCTGTGGTATGGGACATGTATTTGTATGGCCCTACAAACATGTACGCAAAACGGTACCATACAGTGGGGCAGCATGTAACATCTGATAGAAGGGGAGCTAGGACAATGACATCTACCACAGTCTGTGCACAGGCTAAGGTACATATTAACAATACACACACTGCCGACATTCACCATCACTACACAGACCTCAGGACTGTACAAACCTCCACAGAATGTCCAGCTTATGTCACAAAGTATAACCCCTACTGTACATGACACTGATATATCACTGGCTTGTTATCAGATATGATGACACTATTTATGGCGTACAGCACATATGCACCACTTCTTGCACGCCATATGTACAAACGTTAACAGTGGTGTGGCTGATGGCACATACACAGGACCAGTATAGATATGTTGCTGTGATAACCTTGTATATTTTCATTGTAACGGTGTTTGTTGCAACATATGTCCTATGAGGGATATGAAGTCAGTAACTGTCATGGCCTTCACCATCTACAGACTGCAATCCTCACACTACTCTCTGCATTCCACAGATAGATGCACTGTGGCTAACACCTGAAACCATAGGCACAACACTGCCCAGTCTGCAGATGACCCTGCAGATGAGGATACTTCATATACATGGAACTGACATGGCAGGTATTACTACATGTACGACGGACATATCCAGACAGACACTGTTAAACCAACATTACTCAAAATGCAGTATAGCAGCACTTAGTCTGTAGTTAGGTCAGGCACATCCCCCTCCAGTTTGTTGCCTTCTTTCCACAGTGCATGTTGTTAGAGGTAAATCCCAAATCCATCTGAGATACTGCTTGCCAACCAACAGATCTAGTTTCTGCTCACAGTGACTGAAAAGGTCCAATACCACCATGATGTTCCTAGGCATTGGAATGTGTTTCCATGCAATTGGCTATGGGATTGTTACCACAGCTATTCCACATGCAATCAGCTAGGAGAGGGCTGCAATTTGTGCAAAGGCCATCAGCTGATCATGAGCATCACATAAACTACACATGCTGCTGCCTACGCAAGGCAGGTGTGGGTATCCACATCCACCAGAGAGGGAGTGGGGGAGGCAGACAGAGGCAAATACATGTCAGGGAGGGGTGGGAGTATAAAACTAAAGCATGTTTGTGTCACACACCTACCAGCACAGGGTATCAAACCCCCAACAACTATGTAGTGCTATCACAGTTCGATGCAGTTATTGGATGGATCACATGGGTTACCCGATGTGGAGCACTCGGAACATATATCTGAGGGTGAGTGACATCTGCAACAAGGATACAGTCGATATATGGTAGGTGTCATACATGTGCCTGTCTGCATGAACAGGTGCCAGCATCAACACAGGCACACTCACATGAGGACCCATACACATTGACACACTTCACAGGGCCAGGAGTGCAACTCATCACTAGTGAGATTGCCACAACACATCAATGTGCAGGTATCACATGCACCACACGGGTCATATGGAGGCCATATGAGCAAACAGTATGAGGAGATGTCAGACATCAAACAGCATGCTTCAGTATGCTCTGGGGGATTGTAGTGAGTGTGGATGTAGACATACGCATCATACAACACACACATGCACACGAACACACAGGATGCCAGTTCTGACATGCATGGGTGCATGTCTACATGGGTGTGTGGTGGTCAGTTGTGCTAGCAGGCTGTACAAGGGTAGGCAATGGGTATACCTTGGCATCAGGCCACATGACAATGGTCTGCATTGTGGCTCAGGCCTGTAGTTACTGCATTTTCCCACACAGGTGGGTACTGCATCCCCCATCCAGTCACCTGGATGACTATTGTGTGTGGCCAATGCTGTACACCACATGCCATGTATGTGTTCCTTCGCCCATGACATGGATGGTGTCTGGGATGTGCACACCTCCCACATTCATGTACAGTGACATGTGGAACTGTACCTGGGGTGTCTGGTCCATGTTGTGAACACAGATTATCATCAGATGTGCCAGTCTTGCCCACCTGTGGCAGGAACTGGTAATGGGCAGCAAGTTTACCCTTCACCTACATTGATGGCATGCCACCAGCATTCCCTGATGTCAGTGTCATCTGTCCATACAGGACATGTCAGGCATGGTATGTCCATTGTGAGTCACATGTGAAGGCACCACAGGTGGTGCAGGTGTCCATTGGGGAACATGGTAGAGGTGCTCTGTCTGCATGTACGCACGTATATATTGGACATCCGTCCTGTGTGTGTGGGCATATTGGACAGATGGGCAGGGTGACATGCCCTTTGTAGCCCACTACTATCACTGCATAGCTACTATCAGTGGCCAATATGCAGTGTACTACCCACATATTGGCTTCTGCCTAGGCATGTGTGTTCACATGACACATGGGTTGAGTGTGTGCTCTGGTCAATAGTGGGGTTGCTAACTTGGATTGTCTGGCCTTGATGTCACATGTATGAGTATGGCTTTCCATCCCAGCCTCCCAGCTAATTTACATCTGTTATCCCTATATGGGTGGCATTGTGATATATAGTTGGGCCACCATATAATGAATTAGCAAAACCCCCTCCACAATGCCCACAGTTGACACACACTCATCTCTACACAGAATACGAGTTACAAACACACACACATACACACACACACACACACACACACACACACACACACACACACACACACACACACACACACACACACACACACACACACACACACACACACACACACACCTGTCATGTCTGGGAGTAGAACCTCTACCTAACTACTTTATTACACTACAGCACTACGCAGTTATAGTACGTGCCACGGATGTTACTGGAGTGCTATTTCCCCAAAGGTGTTTTTCACAGTGAATGACTTCAGCAGGATTACCAAAGTAGGGCATTTCAACTGTACTGCAAGTGACTAGCCTAAAATGCATTGCTCCCTACACAGACAGTGAGACACAAACAAAACATCCACAACTGACGTGTGAGTATAGAACCCCTGACCGAGGTCTATATCACACTACAGTATGGAGCTGTTATGGGATGCACTACAGGGATTGCTAGAGACATCCTTCCCCAAAGGTGTATTTCACATTGAATGCCATCAGCAGGTTTACCAAAGTAGGGCATTTCAACTGTACTGCAAGTGACTTGCCTACAATGCATTGCTCCCTACACAGACAGTGAGACACACACAAAACATCCACAACTGACATGTGTGGGTATAGAACCTCTGACTGAGGTCTATATCATACTACAGCATAGAGCTGTTATTGGCTGCACCACAGGGATTACTTAAGAACTTTCTCCCCAAAGTTTTACTTCACAATGAATGACTTCAGCAGGATTGGCAATGTAGGACATTTGAAATGTACTGCAAGTGAGTAGCCTATGATGCATTGCTGCATACACAGACATTGCAACACACAAAAAACATCCAGAACTGCCATGGGTGGGCGATGGAACCCTACCACAGTTCTAAATCAAACTACAGCAGTACACAGTTACAGGACGTGCTACAGGGATTACTGGGGTATTACTTTCCCAGACTTGTATTTCCAGGTGAGTGACATCAGCAGCCCTGCCAAAGTTGAGTATGTGTATTGTATGGGGTGTGAGTGGCCTAAAAAGCATTGCTCTCTACTCAAAGACACACGCGCACACACACACACACACACACACACACACACACACACACACACACACACACACACACACACACTCACACACACACACTTGTCAGGTCTGGGGTTAGAACACCTACCTCACTACTTTATCACACTACAGTAGTACCCAGTTACTAGGCGTGCTATGGAGATTACTGGGCTATGATTTCCCCAGAGGTGTATTTCTAGGTGAGTGACAACAGCAGCCTTGCCAAAGTCGGGTATGTGTATTGTACGGGGTGTGAGTGGCCTAAAAAGCATTGCTCTCTACTCAGTCAGAAACACACACACACACAGTTGCCAGGTCTGGGGATAGAAGACCTACCTCACTGCTTTATCACACTACAGCAGTACACACACACACACCAACACACACACACACACACACACACACACACACACACACACACACACACACACACACAGACACATACACACACACAGATTCACACACCAACACACACACAGATTCACACACACATACACACACACAGATTCACACACATACACACACACACACACACATACCCACACACCAACACACACACACCAACACACACACACACACACACACCAACACACACATAGATTTAAACACCAACACACACACACAGATTCATACATCAACACACACACACACACACACACACACACACACACACACACACACACACACACACACACACACACACACACAGATTCACACACATACACACACACACAGATTCACACACCAACACACACACAGATTCACACACACATACACACACCAATACACACACACACACCAACACACACACACACACCAACACATGCACGCACACACACACCAACACACACATAGATTTACACACACACACACACACACACACACACACACACACACACACACACACACACACACACACACACAGATTCACACACCAACACACACACCAACACACACAGATTCACACACCAACACACACAGATTCACACACCAACACACACACAGTTGCCAGGTTTGGGGTTAGAACACCTACCTCACTACTTTATCACACTACAGCAGTATGCAGTTACAAAGCACGCTATGGAGATTACTGGGCTATGATTTCCCCAGAGGTGTATTTCTAGGTGAGTGACATCAGCAGCCTTGCCAAAGTCGGGTATGTGTATTGTACGGGGTGTGAGTGGCCTAAAAAGCATTGCTCTCTACTCAGTCAGAAACACACACACACACACACACAGTTGCCAGGTCTGGTTATCACACTACAGCAGTACGCAGTTACAAGATGCGCTACGGATATTACTGGGCTCTGATTTCCTCAGAGGTGTATTTCTATGTGTGTGACACCTGCAGCCTTGCTAATGTTGTGTATATGAACTGTACTGAGTGTGAGTAGCCTAGAAAGCATTTCTCTCTACACAGGCAGTGACTGAGACATGCGCACATACACACACTCACACAGTTGCCAAGTCTGGGGTTAGGACTACTACCTAACTAGTTTATCAGTACAGCAGTACACAGTTATGAGATGTGCCATGAGGATTACTGAGCTACAGCTCCCCCAAAGATATATTATACATTGGATGACCTCAGCAGGCTTGTCATGATACTGCTATGGGGTGGGCAGTGTGTGAATAGGCCGTAACCCATTCATGTAGGTGTTGACATACCACATGCAGGCACACACAGGGTCATATGCCACAGGTACATGGATACAACTACTAGGTGACATCTTCCTTGTACAGTCATGTTGCACAGCTGGCACGTGCAACATGTCATCATGCTGACAGATACTGGTGGCTAGTATCTGCAGTGAGTGACGCCTGCACCTCGTGTTTGGGGCCCTTTGGCTGTGTGCTGGGCTGGACAGGCCTGGATGTCTCCTTGTCATGGTCACCCTCTTCAACACATCTATGTCTGTCTACCTTTGGCTTATTATAGTGTGTTGTCCTTACATATATGTCTGTATTCCTATCCACTGTGTGTGCAAGGCAGGGGTGGTGCATACTGACATGTGTCTGCACTGAGAACTGCAACTACCAGATATGTCTGGTCCACTGTTGTTTGCTGACATGGCTTTCTTGTATTTAAGTGTGTGAGCATGCCCAGTATGGGCTTTCAGTATGTTGTTGACTGACATTGCCTTCATTCTTCTGTGTGTGAGCATGCCCAGTATGGCCATCTATATTGCATGTGTGGATCAAGTCCAGGTGGTTTGTACTGCGGTGCTGACCTTTGTGTTGTACACCGACAGGTAGCATGCTGTGTCTGCAGGTTATACATCAGTCATTTGGCATTGACCATTGCTACATTTCTGCTTAGCAGGGGAGGGAGGACACCAAACAGTTTCTACATTTCTACACAGGGGTGGGGGGGCACACCTGACTGTTACTATAAGTGTATATAGGATGGTGGGGCACACCTTACACTTTTACACAGTTGCTAGGACTGTACTGGTATGTCAGGTACACCATTTCAGTCTGTAGTCGTACCTATTGTGCTGGCTAGAGGCATACCAGTGTACTACAGATCGTAGCTTTCACTACCTACATATTAGTTTCTGACTTCATATCCTTCAAAACTGACATCCAACTGGCTGGCCTGCTGTAGTCTGTCTGTGTAGGGCTGGGATAGGGGTTACCCATGGGGCTCATTCAGAGGCCATAGTGCAGCATTTGCTTGTGTTTGTCTACACCTATGTGACTGTTGCTGGGTATGTGCACCCCCCGACTGGCATGTGTGAGTCACTTACCTTGTGGGTGTCCCAGTATTGAGGGTGGTGATGCAGGGCTGCCTATGTCAGATGCACATAGTACACTCCCTATACATGGTTGAGCATAGGTAGTGTCATGTTTGGCATCCCTTTCACTGTATGTGCGAGTTGGAGAGAGGTGTCATTCCCTGGGTCCCTACTATGTCAGTGCATGTGCTATACATTGCCTCTTTGCCAAGGCCAGAGCATACTGGGCACACCTCCTTCTGCCTACTGGGGCAGGCTCAGGTTGTTCCTCCTCTGAGTCACACTGCACCTGTGCAGGCCTTGGCACTGGTGGGGGGCTGTGTGGCCCTGCCCCATGCTGTTCCTGCTGCAGCTGTTTCCACAGGATCATATTGTGTAGCATGGCACATACAAGGACAATTTGGGTACATGTAGTTGGTGAGTACTGCAAGGCTCCACCGGATGTGTCCAGGCACCAGAACCGTGACTTGAGCATCCCAAACACATGCTCTATTATGATTCATGTTTGTGCATGTGCATCATTATGGAGTTCTTGTTTGGGTGTGTGTGCATTTCTGATGGGTGTCATCAGCCATGGCTCCAGTGCGTATCCAGCATCCCCCACTAGGTGACCGTGTGGGATGTCCCCATTGGCAAATGTCTGGTACAGCTGTGTCAGATGCCAGATGTGGGAACTGTTGTAGCTTCCAGGGCAGCCAGCACACACATTCATTATTATGCCCTGTGCATCGCACACGACCTGGCAGTTGATGGAGGGGAAGCCCTTGCGGTTGATGTAGACCCTACCCTGCTCACCTGTTGGTGCTTTAATGCGTATGTGCATGCAGTCTATTGCACCCACTACCTCAGGGTATTCTGCTATTTGGTGGAAGAGACTCATATTGCTGGCCAACGCCTCACAGGTGATGGGGAAGTATACATGCTCACTGACATGTGCTGACATGGCATCCAGGAACTGGTGGAGTACCCTGGATGCTACTGCCTGTGAAATCCCCATCATATCCCCAGTTGGCCTTTAGAAGGTACCTGTAGCTAGTATTCTTAGGCCTACAAATTCCTTGGTATCCACTAGGATGGGTTCCCCTCTGTTAGTTCTGTGTGTGAAGCGTGGCCGGCACAGCTCAACAATTTGCTGTAGGAGGTCCCTGTCCACCCTATAGCGCTCCACTATGTCCAGCTCATGTAGCCCTTGGTAGGTTACCCTGGGTCTGTACACTCTCTTCTGTCTCCTCACTGTGGGGTGCTCAGCAGCATTCCATCCTCACCACCCTCAGCCACTTGCACATGCTGGTTTATGATAGCAAAAGCAGCCCCTAACATTTTTTCTCTTGCTTACGATTTATAAAATTTCCCCATCAGTATACACCGGTGGTGCAGAGTTCTTGGGAAAAACAAGGGGGGAAGGTGTTTGCATAGTTTATAGTGGTGTGCTGGGCTGGGCTGGGCTGAACTGCTGCCTGTGTAATTGGCTGATTCTTATACATTTCACCTGTCAGCTAAGCTAGTTCTCCTTGATTACATTCCTACTGCTGTTTTCCCTTCCCATTGCCTCCCTGTTTAAGCTCATGTGCGCGCAGTGCAAACAGAGTGCTCATATGTGCACAGAGCTGCTTTTTCATGATTTAACTTCCTTTTTCTTCCTGTAAAACCTGGTGTGCGGCGCACACACCCGCTTACACTTTTTAAAGTGTGCTAGGCAGGTTTAGACACACCCCTAGCTTAGCTGTGCTAACCTAGGAGCAATCTCGAGCACAGGTCTCCAATCCACTTACAGTATGCCTGACACACACCTCCATGATGTCACCTATATCCTAGTCTTGCACCCAGCTATTTATACTCTTACACTCTTGAGACCTGCCACACACCCTGGGAAAATCTGGGATTCACTAACCTTTCCCTCATTTGCATAGAATTGCCTACTAATGCATAGTTACATGTCCCACACTGAGCCTCCCCCCTTAGCAACCACTACTCACTGGCCAAGTTGTCTTTTGCCTGCCATTGACTTGCATGGCAGAATACTGACTTTTGTTAGAATGCTCATTTTCAGTTTATTTTATTATCCCCCCCCCCGATCCCATTTGCGCGCCGCTGCCCTATGCTTAAACAGCATTGATCAGCAAAAAAAAAAAATTAAAGTTGTTTTGTTCATTTTTTTAAACAGTTTGCAATGCCAATGGCCTTCTACTTGGCCATTGGCATGCTTCCTTAATAATATGCAGCCTTTATTTGGAGCTGTCATAGCTCCATTTTGGAATTTGCAGAAATGTACTCGGTTAGTAACCGAGTACATTTCTGCAGATTGCACTTGTCTTGCCCGGACTATTGCAAGTTTCCCGGATTGCAATATCACCTTATTTGCATGGATTTCTCCAGCAAATTAGGTGATTTGCATATCAGGGCTTAGTCCATTCAATATTAGTGCTGGAGCTCTCGTGCACGCCCCTGCTTGGCTGCTCCTGGGTTGATATACTGGGACATATTGCCTGCATGAGCTACTGCACTCATCTTGCACTCCTTGCAGGCTTTTGAGAATCCGGGGGATTGTTTTTACTTCATCTTATTTCAAAAAAAGTTTTTTGATATTTTAGATGTTTAGATATTCTAATTTTTTGGACCAATGCCATGTTGAGTCTCGAGGAATATTTAATGGAACTGAATGTTTCTACCAGTTTCTTAAAATTCATCTTCAGGTGTAGATTCGATAAACTACCTGGATATTCAATTTCTAAAGATTATATACACAAAAATATAACTCAAATATTTATAGAAAGGAGACATACTCCAACTCTTTGCTTCATTATAACAGCAACCATCCATAAAATAAACATTATCAAAGGCCATATGGTGCCCGTTTCTAGATTAGTTTCAGTTGATATTACTTTTCAGATAGAGCTAGAAAAATTATGCAAAAAGTTTTTTTGAAAGATGCTACCCAGATTCATTGGTCAAGAAAGTTAAAGATGAATACTTTCAGGTAAATAAGACAAATATGTCCCCATTTTAAATAAAAACAGAGGGGCGAAACACTAGTGACATGAGACACCATTAACAATACTACAGAAAAGATAGGTGATATGATTATTAAGTATAACCACCAAACACCAGCACTTAAAAGAATTCTTAGGGACACATGGAACAACATTTTCACAGTCAAATTCAAGCAAACCTTGTGAGCACAACCCAAGATATCTTATAATAGGGGGTGAGAATCTTAAGAACATCTTTGAAAGAAATAACAATGGTACTATTAAAAGGGCTTGTCAGTCAAAAATGAAATGCGTTTTTGTAAATTTTGCAAATTCATCAAATTCATCAATGACACTAATGTCACTGCTGAAGATTACGACAAAACCTTAAGCTGTCCAGGGATTTGTAATTGTGCTACAAGGATGGTTGTGTACTTAGCTTAAGGAGTGAATATATGGACACAACTGTGAGATTAAGAAATGTAAACTTTCCAATGCATTATATAAACATACCCTGGAATGTTCAAATTACAAAAGATTTATATTTTTTATTACTGATAGAGTTTTTACAACAAATAGAGGTGGGAACAGTGAGTTACTGCTTGAGCAGAAAGAACTTCCTTGGCAAATTTGTTTAGATACTATGAGATGTTATGGGAGATTCTGGACTAGACAGGCAGCCATAGGAGGCTCTAACCAGTGTGATGTTATGGTAATGAGAGATACCATCAGTGGTGCACACTGGGGTTCTGCATTACCAGAAATTAATCTACTAAAGACTTTGACTGTCCCAGACACAGGAAATTAACAATAACTAAGGTCCAAAAAACAAGGTTTGTACAGACATGGCTAGACCCACAGATTAAATAAGGTGCATGCTTACAAAAATATTCCTAATATGGGAGCATGACTTAATGACAGCTGGCATTTTTGATGCAAGGATATTTGATTCCATGAGAGTGGTATGCGCAGCCCTAGTGATTGTAAGCAATTTATAAACCATTCACATATGGACATAGTCCAATTGTCTGTAATGGAGCTGGCATAAATGACATTGAATCCTGAAGGAAATAGATAACTCCACCTTTTAATGCATTTTTCCAAAGGCAACATGTACACAGTGGAGAACTAGGTACGCCATCTTCAAAATGGTTAAAAAAAAAAAAAAAAGCTAATTCTCGAAACTACCCCTTACAACCCCTTTAAACGTGACTTAAGAGAAAGGATTCAAACCAGCCGAAAATGATTCCTGAGAGGGTATAGTACCTCCATAGCCATTCGAAAAAGATCCTAAGAAGTATGTCAAACACGGATGAAAGGTCAAAGAAGCAGAAAATAGTTTTGTTGATCTTGTACCATTAAGAGGCCATGGAAACAGTAGTAAGGGCAGTCCTCAGTACTATGCCAGATGTAAAATCCGCCTGAAATGAATAATAAATGTCATGTTTTTTCAGTCAGGGTTCAAGTTATGTAGACTTTATCTTGTCAAGATCCTTACTAACATACGGATGACATAGGATGGCAGTGGGATCATCCAGGGTTAACATGCTCTCAGCTATGAGCTTATTTTGTATTTTTGTTATAGGAAAAATTATGTCTGCCATTGCTTCCCTTGTCCCCCTGGTGTCAACCAGCAGATTCTCATGTTCTAGGGATAAACTTATCCCTCCCCAAATAAATGAGTACTCTATCTAGCCATATGAGTGTCCCTGTCCAAATAATCCCTTTGCTGATGGAACTTAGGTCTCCAACAGTGCAAATGAACAGCCTGGCAGCTTGCCTTTGCAACAATGGGTTGAGCTAGTCTGGGAAAGGTATCATACATAAGCATGTACCAAGGAATAGGTGACTGAATTACAATTGTTATGTTCAGGTATAGTCAGCCATTAATAGCATATTACAGGTGCGGCGCAAAAAGAGATCACTAGCTAGAGTGGGACATAGACTGCTTCTGCCCGCTGCATTTATCATGTATTATCAACCCGCCTGAAACACTTACTCAGTGCAAGGAAGGGCATAAAAGCAGAAAATAATGTTAAAACTGTGCTGATGTTAAAGCAATTAATTATCTATCTGTCTGTCTGGTACAAATCCTTCCTTATGTTCCTTAATTTAGCTCTCTTTCCTGTTGTAATAATTTTCAACATTTGCTTTGAGTTGTTAGATGTGGGAGTGCAGGAGTGACATCTACTGACACTAGTGAAGTACTAAATTGAAAACAGCTGCTCTCACTAATTCTGTGAATATTTTCAGCGAATTATCAAACTCTCTGGGGACAGTACAACCCTCATTTCAATATATACCAAGCATAAAACTTCCCACCACCCTATAAAGAAACTGATTTTGCAAATTTAACAACTAAAAATGTTCTCCATTAGCTCTACTCAAATGGAATTACAGCTAAAAAAAATAGTATTTATACAAGGGAAAGTATATTACTGCAGACTTCATGAGGCAAATAGAATCAGTTCTGCCCTTTAAGTGACATGCTTTATTTAGTATTGTTTATCCGGAACAGCAAAGCAAGCGAATGCTGTAAAATTTATTAAAGCATCACCTACTTCCCACACTCAGATATTGCTCTTATACAATGCACATTTTAAATATGTTTGCTTATTTTTAAAATAACAATATTTCCTTAAGAAACATGCTGTTTCTTAACAGACCAAACACTCTTCTATTGAATATGTGTGCTTGACAGGAATTTGTGTATTTTTTTTATTCATTTATTAATGGGATAAAGCCACTAGACACAAGCTTTGTTTAAAACTCAGGATTATGGTCTGATTAAGTGACTTGCTCAGAATCACACAGTAGGCAAATGGAAACTGAGTGCCTCAAAACTTGGGCTACAGGATGAAGTTTATTAGCAGTTCATATCCTTAAATCTTCTGCATGAAGCCACAAGACTGTACCTACACTGTGTGAGCAACATGGATGAGACATGTCTTTCTTTGAGCATTTTATTGCATACAAGTTATGGCATCATTATTCACTTTTTTAATTTCTAAACTACATGTTACTTCTGTAGTTGCAAAGAGAAATAACAGGCTAGTTCCTCTGCAACATAGAGGTGGATTGTGCTATATAAAAAAAAAGACAACTCACTGAAGTAGCCAACCCCCTTGAGTATCTGCATTGCATTCACTAATTTATACCATGAAAACTTTAAGTACAAAGTGTGTGTGTGTGTATGTGTATATGTATATATATATATATATATATGTATATATATATATATATAATATATCTATATGTGTGTGTGTGTGTGTGTGTGTGTGTGTGTGTATAGATATATAAAACGTGTGTGTATACACACACACACAATACATATACGTGCATACATAGACTAAATATATATATATATATATATATATATATATATATATATATACACACACACACACACACACACACACACACACACACACATTAGAATCTATACTGCTATTTCTATCAAAATCTACTATAGCCCAGTTCATCCCTCTTTATCTACCTGCCCCTTCTGGCTTGTCCCTCCCATCTTGGATCTTCATCCTTTACCATTAATCATTCTATCCTCTGTTCTCTATAAGTACTGTAATTGGACCTGTTGTAAAAAAAAAAAGTAGCATTGATTGTGTGTTATCTTATACTGTATACATTCACATAATTACTGTTAATACATCTAGAGTACTGTGTGGATGGAAGCATCAGTTCATGAGACAGATGCAACTTGTAAGCAAGAACGCATGGCTCTCAAACACACATCAGTTGTAAACAGCTGCACTGATTCTTAATTTGTAATAAACCCAGGCTGAACCTGAAAAAAGTACTTTTGGATTAGAATTTTACCCCAGCTAACAAAGACAAATAAATGCATAGACATATAAATACACAATTATACACATAGATAAGTACATACACAAATAAATAAACAACTAAATAAATAAGCAAACATGCAAATGACCAAATCAGTAAGTACATAATGCACTTTGTAATGCCACGTTTTTCAATATTTTTGCAGAGTATGTATGACTTGCACACAATTTGGTCTTGCTGGTGCATAGTTTACTGGTACTTATTACCTTGATACGGCACTCTTATAGATAGCACCCCAAAAAGGCAAACCCCCATTTCTCGGTCACCCACGTCCCCTGGAATCTCTTTTAAAGTTTTTTTGTCTAGTCCTTCTAGCATGTCGAGGGATCAGTTGCTAGTGTCCTCTCCTGCTCAGCTGGTGAACCTGGGAATATTGAGGCAATGTTACAATTGCCTCATGTACACAGACAACCCTCTCCTCCTCCCACAAAACACAAATACATGCAAGAGATGCAACTATACGGCCAAACTGGAGGCTGAGCTCTCTCAACATAGGACTGGCAAGACCAGTCAGGAGGAGAAGGTTACCACACACACTATAGACCCAGTCTCACATAGTACCATCACAACCTCAAATCATACACATAAACACACAAAGACATACTGAGGCTCTGATCAAAAATCTACCAAAACAGCAGAGGCCACCAAAGCAGACACCCAAACAACCACCACCTCAGAACACAACACCTGCAACACATAGAGCTCACAGTCAGAGTGTCAAACAGTCACAGCCCTTAAGGCCAAACACAATGCCAGACACACTAGTCATTGGTGACTCCATAGTCAGACACACTGGTGTCCCGCTCACCAGACTGAGTAACGAGAAGGTCACAGTAAGCTGCCTGTCGGGCTAGAATCCGCCACATAACGCAAGCACTCAGGTCTCTCAACAGCAGGTACAAATACGACTCAGTCATTGTCCACGCTGGTGTAAACAACCTGAGACGTACCTCCTTGGACTACATGAAAAGAGACATTGAGGAGCTCTCTGATTATGTAGCCCAGGCAGGTATGACCCTGACCTTGAGCAGTATCCTACCTTCACCAAGAATGATGCCACAATCCAGAGATAAGATGATCAGCTTTAACAATTGGCTTAAACTCTGGTGTCATTCAAAGGGGATCAATGTCTGTCTGCCTGGGATGACATGCTGGACAAGCCACGCTGCCAAGGGACAGCTTGCACCTGTCACCCTGGGATTCGGATATTGGCAAAGGCTCTTGCCACCCCATAGTGCCTTTTTAGGCAAGGCTCAAATTCTAAACCTACCACCCTAGAACACAAAAAGGAAAAAACTAAGGGTAATGCTGCTCAATGCCAGAAGTCTAAATCTCAAAATGCACGCACTCGAGGCCCTTCTCAGTATGGAGAACATCGATGTCTGTGCTGTGACAGAAACCTGGTTCAAGGCTCCTGAGAGCACCCCAGCACTATCAGGTTTTACCTCATATCATGTGTTCCGGCCCCAAAATCCGGACAATACCAAGAAAGGAGGGGGGGTATCCATATTCATCAAGGACACCCACACCTCAAGACTGGTGGCAACGCACGATGCATCGGAGACCATCCAGGTGCAATTAACCATAGGCAAGACTGCTCTGCAAATTGTAGCATGTTACAGGCCACCCTCACAAACTCAGGAACCTCACATGGCCTTCCTGAAAACACTAGAGGCGATAAATGTATCACCAAACCCCATCATACTAGGTGACTTCAATTACCCTAATATAGACTGGGAACACTACTCAAGCCCAAACACCCTAGCCCAAAAGTTCCTGGAATTCATAAACTCAAATGCCATGGAACAACTAGTCACCATCCCCACAAGAGGAGAAAACATACTTGATCTCATCATCACGAACATGGGAGCACAATGTTCAACACCGAAGTATACCCCTCACTGGTGAGATCAGATCACAAACTAATCTCGCTGGAGGTCCTCATCCCACCCCACCTGAAATAAAAAGACCACAGTAAAGAACTTCTCGAAAGCCGACTTCACACTTCTAAAGACTAGTGTGGTCTCCTTTAAGGCCCCCGAGCCGGCGGAAAACAGTACTCAAGCCGCTGAATCACTTACAAATGCCTTCTACCAGCACCTGCAGGACTGCATGGATAAGGCAATCCCAAGCAAAACAAAGACTCTTTGTACCAAAGGCAAGCGTCCAGTCTGGTGGACCCCAGCCATAAACAAACTCTACAACAAAAGGAGGAAGCTACTACAAGATAGAGCAAAATACTTAAAAGGTAAGACACCCTTGATCACTATAAGTAAAAAACTAAGATCTCTCATAAAATCATCCAAAGCAAATTTTGAGAGAAAAATAGCTAAAGACTCAAAAGACAATCATAAGGCCTTCTTTAGCTATGTTAGAAACCTGGGAGGAAACTCCCAGATATGTTCAGAACTAGTTCAAAATGATGTGAAGATTACTGATCCTACAGACATTGCCAACATACTGGCTGACAGGTTCAGTGCAAACTTCTCCCCTCCCCCAAAGGAGAGATATCTATACCAAGCGATTGCAGCCCCCCAAACATCTCCAACGCCCAAGTGAGAACTGCTCTCTCCAAAGCAAAAAACACAGCATCTATGGGACCTGATGGTGTCCCCGGCTGTGTGCTCCACGAACTCAACGAGGAATTAAACCCACAGCTAGGACAGCTGTTTAATCATAGTCTTACCTCTGGATATACCCAGGAGTGGCGCACTGCAACTGTGGTCCCACTTCACAAAGGCGGTGCCTCCACCGACCCTGGAAATTACCAGCCCATTAGCTTGACAAGCCTTAAATGCAAAGCCATGGAGAGGATCATAATGGACCTCATAAATAAGGACATAGGGAATTTGCAGACTTTGGATCCATCCCAGTTTGGCTTTGTCAAAGGCAGATCATGCCTTCTAAACTTGGTTGACTTTTTCGAAACAGTCACCAAAGCCATTGATGAGGGAAAGGCAGTCCATACAGCCTACCTTGATCTGGCGAAGGCCTTCGATACAATACCCCACTCGGGTATCATTGAAAAACTCATCAGCTTAAATGTTAACCCATACATCACAAGATGGGTTGCAAACTGGCTGAGTGACAGAACCCACAGGGTCAGAGTTGCTGGCGCCATGTCAGACTCAAAGCCTGTCACAAGTGGTGTACCACAGGGCTCAGTCCTGGGCCCACTCTTGTTTGGCATCTACTTTTCTGAAGTACAAGCAAACACAGGAGGGTTATGGCTGACAAAGTTTGCAGATGACTGCAAACTGGCCATAGTAGAAAACACATCTGACACAGATATCCTTCAGAAGGGTCTCACAGAAACGGATAACTGGTGCCAGAGCCATGGCCTAAAGTTAAATGCCAAAAAATGCATAGTCATACCCTTCGGGAAAAACAAGGTTACACTGAGCTACCAAATAGGTGGCAATCCACTGAGCAGAGAAGAAGTTATCAGGGACCTGGGGACCCTGGTTGATAGTAGTCTGTCATTCGACACCCATGTAGCTAAAGTAGTTAGGAAGACCTTCTACATTGCCCACCTTATCATGAAGGGATTCTCATCTAGATCAAGGGAGGTTATAGTCTCCCTATACTCATCACTCATCAGACCAATGATTGAGTACAATGCCCCATTCGGAATGTATCTGACCCGACACTTGCAGCAGCTGGAGAGGCCACAAAAGTTCCTCACCAAAAGGATAAAGGGTCTCAAACATCTGTCCTATGCTGCCCGACTGAAACAACTCCAGCTCTATTCAGTCGCTTACCGCTTGCTCAGAGGTGACCTTTGCCTAACATACAAGGCCATGTCAAACCCAGATTTGATGAATATGCTTCACCTCGAAAAATCTGGGTTCGTCAGAGCCACAAGGGGCGGAGACTTAAACCTCAACACGGCTATTAATAGGACGTGCTGGAGGGATAGATTCATCACCCAAAGACTCCCTATGCTGTGGAACAAAATCCCGGTATATGTGAGGCAGAGCACCTCGCTGGCCTTGTTCAAGTGAAATCTTGACCAATGGATGGGAGATCGCAGATATACCCCAGGGATTACCTCAGTGTCACTGCTCGACAGAGGCACAGAAAAATAATGGGTATAGTTCCCCATACTAAAGGGGTGGAGTAAGCCACAAAACTATGGGCTAGGCTTGTAAATGCCCTCGGGCAGATAGCCTAGTATGAACCTATGAAACCTATGAAACCTATGTGCTGTAGAATGTTGTACCTTTTACAGCTTGCACAGATTCTTGCATTTCAGAGCATTTTCTGGGGAAATAAAATTTTAAAAAGCATAATACAATCAAGGCTTTTCTACTGCAGGACATCCTAGATTAACACTCTAAGCATCATTTTACTAATAAAACATTGCCCTTTATATTTCTGCCTATTATAAGCTGTTAAGTCACTTAGTTAAAAAGTCAGACCCAAGAAAGGTCTGGACACCATAAGGAGCTATGGGTATTAACTGGAAGTATACAAAAAATATGCTATAGCCTTGAATGAGTTAACATGCTTTTAAATTCTTCTTTTTGGCTTTTGAATAGTCAAGTCTGTAAGCTCATTGTGTGATAATTAAAGCTAATTTGTCTAAGGGTGGTACATTTAAAGTACTGGCAAAATAAGTGATAAGAACAGGTGACATCAGACTAGAAAGGCCATGTAGAGTAACGAGAAAAGGAATGGAAACAAATACTGTCATTATTTGTCACTCAAGCACTGACATGACATTCCTACATGACCCATTAGGAACTAAATGTCATGCCAACATAACACACACACAAAAAATGTGGTTTAACTGCCATGTGATTTACATTCAAATTAATTTCTTTTGCCCATATGACATACAACTGCCTCTAACTAGATCATTAGCCATAATGTTATATCCCGTATATGATATCCTCTTCTTTAAATATTTATAAATGTGTGTATGATATGCACACGATAAGTCCCAACAGGTTGTGTGTTATTGTATAAATACTGTGCTTAGAAAATGGGATGTCTATAAAATTGTTGTTTTAGTTATTTATTTTTTCATTACTATATATTTTTGATGTGAAATAGTTTCTCTGCCTAATGTTTTAAACTTGCTGTAGTACATGTAAATGATGTCGGACAAAGCATTTTATATCCAAATTATAACATTAAAAAATATCCAGAAATTTACTTTATTTTTGATGCTTTACTCCTAAAATGTGCAGTTGTTGCCAGTCGTTGGGGACTTGAAGTCATTAAATAATGACATACATTTGAGTTTCAGACTTTATTTCCTTCAGAAAATCCATTCTAACACAAATCCTGTCATTTAAGCAACTTTGTAATTTTATAAGAGCAATATTTGAAATCAGTTACTGTTTTTTGAGCCTTTGTTCCCTCCTTAATTATAGGCTTTATCCGAGATTGCTTGAGCTAAGAGGTCGAGAGGTATGCAAACCTCTTTACTGCTGTTCCCAGTGATCCATTGATTTCAGTCTCTCTGAGTCACACTTGTTCTTCAGAAAATGCATGCTAACACAAATTGTATTATTCAATTAACTCTGTCATTTTATAACAGCAATATTTAAAATATGTTCTTATTTTAAGCCTCTTAACTGCTGCTGCCAATGCTCACTCAATCACTCTCACTCCATACTCTCTCTCTCTCTCTCACACACACACACACACACACACACACACACACACACACACACACACACACACACAGTCTTCTGCTTTCATGAACACAAGCATGCATACACTCGAACACTCAGACAGCAACATAAACATACTCGTTCATGCACACAAACACACACATTATTGTGTTTCACTTATTTCTTACACTTGCTAAGCAGCAAAAGCACTGCTTAGAGAGTGTAAAATAATAGGTCAATTGATCTCATTGTCACTCATATACACACACATACTCTCACACACACATAAATGCACATACACCTTTTTTTTTTTCATTTTCTTCTGTTTTGTATTTTACACTCACTAAACAGTGAAAGCACTGCTTAGTGAACATAAAATAATGGCGGCCATTAGGTTACTTTCAGTACGAGCTCCATGGTGACTTGATACACTGCCATGAAGCGGCAGACTCATTTTTCAGTGGGCATTACCTGTAGAATAGCACCCTGCTGGAGAACATTCATTCTCCAAACAGGCTGCCAATCTACAGGTCGCCCATTCTCTAAGTAATAATAATATATGTAATATTTATATATAGTCACAGTTTATTTTGAAGGATTACTATGAGTCCAATAGACTGTGCAGTCATGGTGGTGCAGTGATTATCATTGCCACCTCACAGCAAGAGGTTCTCCAGTTCGATCCTCGGCTGGGGGTGCCTTCTGTGCAGAGTCTGTATGTCCTCCCTGTGGTCGTGTGGGTTTCCTCCAGGTGCTCCAGTTTCCTCCCACATCCTAAAGACATGCTGTAGGTGGAATGGACACACTAAATTGGCCCTAGGCGTGAGTGCGTGCATGTGTGTGCCTTCTGTGGAAAGTTGGGCACCGGGCTGGCAACTCAACACTGTAAAACTCCACTGCCAATCATGAGTGGACAGGCGATCCGCTGTGGTGACCCATAACCGGGAAAAGCCAGAAGAAGACTATGAATCTAATAGAACTGAAAATCTTCATTATTGACCTATAGGGTCGCCACCTTTTCAAATGCCCAAAGTGGGACATTTTGGTACAAACGTCAGATTTTGCAGGGCGAAACATAACCACGGCCAGTATCAAGGACAGAACTTCACTTTTTTGTCTAAATAAAAGCTTATTCTTGTAGCATTTTAGTTGTTTATTCTGTTTTATGCAACTAATACATAAAATATAGGAAATAATTTTGTACTAAAATTTCAGGATATTTGCCATTTTTTCAATTTTTTTTGCAGGACACAACTGACCAAGAGGGACTGTCCCTCGCAATGTGGGACAGGTGGTAACCCTAATTGACCTATACAATGACAAGAAAAATGCCAGATATTTCACTTCTGAACAGGAAGTGCATGCTTCAGTAGATACAGGAGGAAGAGATATGAAGAGTAGAAACACATGGAAAGCCCTTGAAGCTTTTCAACGTCTTACTTAAGTATGAAAATGTCATAGAAGCACTGTACCTATGTTTGTTAAATGCTTATCTGAGTGAAAAATATTGCACCTTGTGGGTTGTGTGTTTATGTTTAGCTCAGTGTTGGGGAGAATGACCTGATGGTTTTGCAGAAATAGCTTTCAGTTCAAAAACTACAGCCAAACTCTTTCTGGAACATTTGGTGTGTTATATGACAAACAGTTAAGTGACTGTAATGTCTGTGTCTGATTTTTTTTTTTTTTTGGCTGAAGAATAAAATGTTTCTGTATGTGCTTAATAATTTAAAGGGGAAATACCAATACCTTTCAGGAAATGCATTAGCTTGAAATAGGAATTGAAATAGATACAATGAAAAAATATAAAAGGAGACAAGAATGGTTATAGCAAAGGCATTGCATTTAACTGGAAAAATCCAAATGGTCAGACCATTTTTCTGATTCAAATGATAAAAGTAACACAAGGAGCAAAAGAGAGGAGGTTCATACATTCATAGGTTTAAACTAAGCTAACGGCTACCATGGCATTTATAAGACTATTCATGCACCCCAATTGAATTCCAGAAGTTTATGTTCTTTTTAGGGTTATTTTAAGGGGTATATGTAAGCTAAGGCAAGTTTTATAGTCTGTCTCTGTTTATGATAGATTCATAGGTATTCACTAGGCTAATGACCACAAGGGCTTTTTAAGTCTTGCCATGCATCCCAAATCTCTGACAAGTTCTGATACCCTTGATAAGTGTAAGCATGGGCCTGAGAGAAGAAGCATTTACAGGTTACCTGTGTCCATTAGAGACACAGGTGCCAAACCAGGGATGAATTTCTGGCTTCCCATCCAATTGTCAAGTTGCACCTGAATTGAGTTACAGAGGAACTCTGCTTTACATGGGTGGGGACCCTGTTCCATAGACGGTGTAGTCTCTGGGATACATACCTATCTCTCCAGCAGGTCCTATTTCTATCACAAGCAAGATTTAAGTCTTTGGAATGGGTAATTCTGCTACTGTTTGCTTTGTGTATATGCAGGAGGTCCATCAGAGTGGGGTCTGACAATGCCCTGTATGCCAGGCATAGATGTCCCCTCAAAATCATGTAGGAGACAGAATACATGGATAGGGCCTTGAGGCAGTCTGCATAGGACATTTACATACTCCCTGTATTCTTTTAGTGAAGAACCTCTGTGGAAGTTCCAGTTGTTGGATATGCCTGGTTAGGTACGTACCAAAAGGTGCATTGTACTCAATGATAGGTCTGATGAATGCCAGATACAGTGGAACAATGACTTCCTTCGACTTAGATGCCATACCTTTGTTTATAAATTGCGCAACATAGAATAATTTCCTCACCACTGTAGACATGTGATGATCAAAGGCTAGATTACTATCTATGTGTGTCCCTACATCCCTGACTACTGGATCAACTATAAGGAGTGTGTTGTCAATATGATAGGTACCAGGGATGGATGACTTCCCAAAGGATAGTATTATACATTTCTTGGCATTTAGTTTTAGTCCATGGCTCTGACACCAGTTGTTTGTCTGTGTCAGTCCCTCCTGAAAACTTTTATGTCAGTGTGAGATTCAATTACAGCTCCTAATTTGCAATCATCTACAAATTCAGTCACCCAGAGACCACTGACATTGGCCTTGACTTCTGAGAAGTACATGCCAAAAAGGAGCAGTCCAAGGACTGATCCCTGAGGGACTCAACTTGTGACTGCCCTGTTTGTAGAGGTGGACTCCCCAATTTTAACTTCCTGGATTCTCTCTCTGAGCCAGTTGGCTATCCACTGGGTGACGTACGGGTTTGTACCTAACTTCCTGAGATTGTCAACAATGTCTGAGTGGGGTATTGTGTCAAATCCCTTGGCCAGGGAAAGGTAGGCAGTGTGAACGATTTTGTTCTCATCCATTGCTTTGGTGACCTTCTCAAAGAAGTCCACCAGGTTGAGTAGGGATGATCTGCCCTTGATGAAAGCAAACTGGGTTGGGTCCAGTGTCTGGAGGTTTACTATATCACTATTGATCATCTCCATTATAATTCTTTTCAAGACCTTACATATGAAGACTAATGAGACTTATGGGTCTGTAGTTTTCAGGGTCTGTAGATGGCCCACCTTTGTGCAGAGGGTTGATTTTTGCCTTTCTCCATTCATGAGGCATGAAGCCTGTTTGGAGGCTACAGTTAAATAGTAATTCCAGAGGCCCTGATAGGTCATGTTTCATGTTTAGAAGGCATCCTGGGATATTGTCTGGGCCCATTGATGCAGTGTTCTTGGTCTTAGAGAAAGCATTAAGGACCTGTTCCCTAATGATAGTAGGGGGATTTATATTTGAAAATATTTCCTGAGAAAAGGTTGAAGGGGCGAGAGGGGTAAAGTTGGAGCTGAATTTATCAGCCAGGAGGTTAGCTAAATCTTCTGGCTCAGTATAGGTGGCTCCATTTACAGTGAGCTCTTCACACAATTGTGTATTGCCTTTGAGGTTGCGGACATAGCTAAAGAATGCTCTATGGTTGTCCCTGGCCTGGGAGGCCAAACTTACCTCAAATTTGGCTTTGGTAGACTTTATTTGTCCTCTGAGTTGTCTGTTTAGTTTGATGAGAGTGCTTTTATCCTGCTGGGTGCCGCACCTACTAATTTTTGCCATGATTTTCTTCCTCCTGTTATACAGCCTATTGATTTTGTGATTCCACCAGAGTGGCTTGTTTTTTGAGCTAGTTCTGTACTTCTTCCTGGTGGGTACAGCTGCCTCTATGCAGTTATTAACATGTTTGTACAGGGTTTCTGTGAACAGTTCTGCATAGGCAGCAGTGTTCTCAGAGTTTATGGGGGCTTGAAATATTCCCAGGTTCTCTCTTAATGGTAGGAGGTTAACCTTAGAATAGTTCCTGAATATTCCAGGTTCAGCTGGGTGTCCAGGTTTTATTTTTACTTCAAAGAAGACCATTTTGTGGTCTGACCTTACCAGGGAAGACATTACAGTAGGGGGTGTGCAGCAGTTTCCCATATTAGTGAGGACCATATCCAGTATGGTTGCACCCCTGGGTGGTGTACTGACTATCTGATCCAGGGAATTTGTGTTTACAAAATCCAGGAAGCTCTGTCCCTGTGCATTTGGTGTCATAAAGGATTCCCAATTAATAGTGGGGTAATTAAAGTCACCCATGAATATGGACTGGGTTGGATGGTTAGTGTGTCTAATAAGTTTGAATACATGGTATGGGTTTCCTGGGTCATAGAGTGGGACCTATAGCTGTCAAGGAAAAGGTACTGGATTGTATCTATGGTGATCTGAACATGGAGCAGCTCAAGTGCATTGCCGTGTTTGACCAGCCTTGAAGTATAGTTATTTTTGATGTAAATAAAGACGCCTCCACCTTTAGTCCTTGCCTGTGAAGTAGCTGGCATAAATGTGTAGAAGGCATTATAGCTTTGCACTTATGATGTGCTCTCCGCAGCTTTAAACCATGTCTCAGTGACTGTACAGATATCAGCATTCTCTAGGGTAAAGAGAGCTTCTAGGGAGTAGAGTTTTTTGTTATAAGACAAAAGACAAAGGCATAAGTGCTAGACCCAGGGTATATTTCTGATTTCCTACCCACTGGTCCAGTTTTCTATAGAATATGGTTAGGGAGAAGCTCTGTTTCACACACATGGGAAGACTTTCCCAGAGAAGGGAAATTCTTTGAGACACATCCCTAGATTGAATAATTCTTATGCTATTCATTTTGTGGATATGCAAAAGATCCATCAGTGGGGATCTAAGGATTCCTTATATGCCAGGCATAGATCGCGTCTCAGAAGTTTCTAGGAAACATGGTACAGCGATAGGGCTTTGAGATGTTCAGCATAAGACATACTGTTTACACTCTGAATTATTTTGTGAGGATCCTCTGTGGAATTTCTAGCTATTGCATGTGCATGGTCAGGTACATACTAAGGGGTGCATTGTACTCAATGAAGAACCTGATGAGGGCTGAATATGGAGCCCTGAGGGATTCCACCAATAACTTGCCTCTTTGTGGATGTGGTCTCCTGTATTCTAACTTCCTGGATCATATCTGAGAGCCAGCTGGCTATACAGAGCACGTGAGTTTGTTTACATTGCCCGAGTGGGGTGTTGTATCAAATACCATTCTAAACAATTAATTTAGACAACCAGACACTGGAAATTACCCTAATTATTTTAATATGTATATACTTAATCTGAAATACTGGTTCAGTACTAGAGAAGCATCTGCTACTGTTCATTCAAATGACTAAAATTTAAAACATCTGTTTTTACCCATCTACCACCTCTTAGTTTAACAATTGAAGAAAAGAGCTACAAGGAAACTGCATACAAACCAGGCCATCATTTTTAGACATTATTTTAAGAGCTTAAATCTAGCATTAAGAATTTGGCTAACAAATGCAATATAATGGTTACTAAGACAGATAAGGGTGTGGCTATTGTCTGTAACTCGCAGCAATATTTTCAGTAAGGAATGTGCTAACTACAAGATAACATATTACTTGAAAATGCATTTTGATCTAGTGATAGGTTTCAACATAGTTACTGACACTTGGCTGAATGAGAATGTATTGAAGGGTATCATAACAGATATAATGCATAAGAACTTGACTGCTGATTGCTACTACCTCAAGCCCTTATTAACACACTTTACTTTGGGAGTTAAAAATACTGTAACCTTTTTAAATCTGATCAATGTCCTTATGCTGAGAACACAAGTTATATGTGTACACTCAATGTAATGTACACTGGACAGTAGCATCCCATATCAGGGTGGGATTAAGGCAGTAAAGTTTTGGTTAAACACTGCTAAGTTAATGATGAGTACTTTGTGAACTTCTTGTTTGAAATGCTAACTTTTGTGCTAGAGATGAACCTAGTTTACTTTAGAGGTGAATATTATCTGCTGATGAAGGGAATGGCAGTGGGGACTACTTTTGCCCCAGCCTATGCAGTTTTGTTAATGGGATTTTTGGAACAAAAATTAAGTTATGATTCCACTAAAATAAATTCATACAACATATTGACATGTGGCATAGATTTTTGATGATGTGTGGGTTTTCTGGAAAGGGAATGTTACCCAATTAAATTAATTATTTGAATGAGAATTACTACAACATAAAAATTTGCTGCACAGTGCAACTTTTTCACCATCAATTATTCATATGCTACTGTCACTGAATTATTGGATGGTTCACTGCACACCTCTTTATACACACAAAAAAATCTTTACTTAATACCAGCTGTCACCTCAAACATATTTTACAGTTACCCAAGTCTCACTCTATGAGATTAAAAAGAATCTGCAGTGATTCTAAAGACTCTGAAAAAGAAGTCCATAACTTAACAAGTAACTTGAAGCTTAAAGGGTGTAATGAAAAACTACTGCCTCTTCTTAAAAACAAAGAAAGGTAAACCCTATTAGTGGTTCTGCGCCTTTGAGACTGGTTAATACTTATGGTTGCATTTTTAAATCAGACAACTGCTAGACACACACTGTTACATACTAAAAATGATCCTTTCTTTAGTTTACCAGATAGAGCCATTTTTAATTGCTGATATGGAAGATCTCTTTGTGAACAGTTGTCTTGGTACAAGAAGCCCTTGTTTCAAAACCCAAAACAATATTTATTGGGTAATATACATGGCTGCAGTCCTTGTGGGAACTGTGCTCATTGCTAGCATGCTTGGAAAAATGCACATTTCACGACTACAAACATGAATAAGGCATTTGATGTTAGACATATCACTTATCTAACAGAAAGGATAGTATGCATGTTCATATGTTAATGTATGTCTTTTTATAGAGGATAGACATCAAGAGCTTTTAAGGACAGTAGCTTAATTATTCAAGTAATCCACCAATGAAAATACAGTCCATTGTCTCAATAAGGCATGTCATTGATTTTTGGTAAGCACACTGGTCATGGGACATGTCTGGAGAATCCCTTGCAGTGCTAACCACATAACCACTATAGCATCCCTACAGTGTCATCCTCCCTGGTAAGATCCGACCACAAAGCTGTCACTTTCAAAGTCACCATCTCCCCCCCCCCAGCTAGAGGTCAAACAAAAAAAACTTCTCCAAAACTGATTACAACCTCCTGAGGGATGGTATAAACAGTTTCACAGCCCCCTCCCCCTTTATACAAACTAGCACATATGTCCAAACCTACACCAAAGTACTATATGAGCATTTATATAGCATTTGTATGCATGATATCAGGGATACCTGACAGGACAAAATCCTCCTCCTCAAGGAAGAATAAACCTGTCTGGTGGACATCTGCAGTAAATAAACTCTATAATAAAAGGGAAAAAAAATGCTGTTGAGGACCAAGAAGGAGCAGGTGCCTAATTGGAAGCAATCTCTCCTTAGCCTGAACAAGCAAATAAGAGCACTAATGAAATCCTCCAAAGTAAACTTTGAGTCCACACTGGCTGCCTCTACTAAAGGGCATCATAAGGCCTTCTTCACATATGTCCGCAATCTCAAAGGAATCACTCAGATCTGCTCAGAACTGGTGGTCAAGGACACCCCATACACAAACGCTGTAGATATATCCAACCTGCTAGCAGACAGGTTTAGTGGAAACTTCACCCCTCTGTTCATCCCATCTGTAAATCAGGACATCCCCAGTACCTGCCCCCCTCCCCTTATCTCTATGGACCAAGTCATCACTGCCCTCTCAAAGGCAAAAAATACAGCCTCCATGGGACCCGATAACATCCCAGGCTGCATCCTACATGAACTCAGGCAGGAACTTGCAGCATCATTAGGCACCCTATTCAGCCAAATCCTGAGTACTGGCTTCATCCCAGCTGAGTGGAGGACAGCCACTGTCATCTCTCTGCACAAAGGCAAAGCATCCACCGATCCAGGAAATTATAGACCCATCAGACTAACTAGCCTGATCTGCAAGGCCATGGAACAGATTATCATGGACCTCATTAACAAGAACATTGGCAACCTCCAAGCACTCAATCCCACACAGTTTGGTTTTGTCAAGGGAAGGTCATGCCTGTTAAATTTGGTCAACAACTTTGAGACAGTCACCAAAGCCATGGATGAGAGGAAAGCGGTGCATACCCCCTACCTTGACCTGGCCAAAGCCTTTGATACTATTCCCCACTTGGGTATAATAAATAAACTCTCTCAGCTAGGTAACATTCCATATGTTACCAATGAGTAGCAAACTGGCTCACTGACAGAACCTACGTAGTCAAAATAGGGGAAGCCACCTCAAGCAGTAGACCGATAACAAGCGATTTAACCCAGAGGTCGGTCTTGGGGCCTCTGTTGTTTGGGATATACTTTTCTGAGGTACAGGCCAAAACCAGTGGGCTATGACTGACCATGTTTGCTGATAACGGGAAACTTTGTGCTGTCATCAATTCCCCTAGTGATGTGGACATCCTCCAAGAGGGTCTCACCCAAACAAATAACTGGTGCCAGAAACATGGCCTCAAACTGAATGCCAAAAAATGCATCATCATCATCCCCTTTGAGGAGAGTGACATCCTCACAAATTATCACATTAATAACAAGGTCCTAAGGACGCAGTCAGTTGTGAGGGACTTCGGCCACCCAGGTTGATAGAAAACTGACTTTTGACCACCATATTGCCTCCATTGCACAGAAAGCTTTCTACATGGCCCACCTCATTAATAAGGATATCTCATCCAGGGACAAGGCGGTCATAACATCCCTGTATTCTTCCCTTTTAAGACCCATTATTGAGTACAAAGCACATGCAGCAGCTGGAGAGACCACAGAGGTTCCTCACCAGGAGAATCCAGGGCCTCAAAGATCTACCATACACAGATAGGCTAAAATCCATATCCCTCTACTCAGTCTCATACAGACTCTTCAGAGGTGAGCTGTGTCTGGCATACAAAGCAATCTCGGACCCCACCTTGATGGGACTGCTGCATATCCACAAGTCAAGCTCCACTCGAGTAACCCACATGCACAACCTCAGCGTTGGTCTGTAAAATCAATAGGACTTGTTGGTGGGACATATTTGTGTCCCAGAGACTCCCCCATCTGTGGAATAGACTTCCTCTCCAATTCAAGCAGAGTACCTCATTAACCCTTTTTAAGCACAACCTGGATAACTGGATGGGGAACAGAAAATACACCCCTGGGATTCCACCGGTGTCCCTGCTGGATAGGGGCATCAGGTGCTGACTTGTTGGAACATGGCCTAAATTCTTGGCTAGGCTTATAAGGGCCTCAGGGCCAATAGCATAGTAACTTCCTATGATCCTATAAAACAAGTCACTACTTTAACTTACAAAACAATTACCAAAAAAAAAATTCATTTACTTTCTGGAACTATATCAAAAACCTTTATCCCCAGGGAGAGTAGAGCAGCCCAGTCCATTCCCAAACATGCAATCAGAACATATTTCTTCATTATTTAGTTTCCACTTCATCAACACCATAAAAACATTACTTAAAATAGGCACTAACCATACACTCAGGCAAAGCCTCCAATTCACAACAGCCTTAATACTTTCTCCACTAACTTTGTCTCAACCTCCATCATAAAACAATAAAACAAAATCCTAAAAGTAAAACCTACCACTGCAGATAACTTATATGCTGAATACCTAAAAATCACAGTATATGCAAGCAGTCTTATGTCTCTTTCCTATAGGAGAAATCATTTATCCCACAACTGATGTCTACAATTAAAGACCCATAGCCATACATTCCTGCTAGAAAATGCGCATCCATTTCCAACTTCTCAACTTCTCAGCTACATTCTTAACCTCCTTGCCTCTAGTCAGCATGGCTTGAGAGGAGACCACAGTACCATTACTGCACTAACAGACTTAACCAGATGAATCACAGCCATAATACAGACAAGCATTGTATCTCCTCTTTTTTTTTTTGGACCTATCTAAAGCCTTTGACATGTTTCATAATAAACTGCTCCATCAGCGCACTTTACTTGGTCTTTACTATTCCATACTCTCCTGGTTCTACAACTACCAGTCTGATAGGCCTGAAGCCGTCAAATGGCACACTAGCATCACTATACTTTAACCAGTCTCTACTCATGGTTCCCAAGACTCCATACAAGGACTAGTGCTGTTTAACATATTTATTAATAACTTACAGACTGCCTCAAAACACATCAGACTAAGCCAGTACACTGGTGATACAACCCATGACTGCTCTGCCCAAAATCTCATCCTTCTCCAATGGCTCACATAAGATTCTTTACCTTTACAGAAAACTGGCTAGCAAAACTGGACCTAATATTAACCCCTTCCCCCCAAAAAGCCTCCTTTTCACTCCTAAGTCCAACACTAAATGCAAAGCAACATTCAAATCGCCTCTACAAACAGTACAAATATTGAGATAGTCTTCAATAGTAAATTTCTAGGGTTTGTAGTAGATGATGCCATGGTATTACACCTCCACATCCAGCAAATAAAATATATATATATATATATATATATATATATATATATATATATATATGTGTGTGTGTGTGTGTGTGTGTGTGTGTGTCCCTGTCCCCTTCACATGGTCGACATTTCAGAATGTCGAAGACCATATGATGACCATGCAGAACCGGCATCTCCAAACAGTGTGGAATGGAAAGATTTCTATCTTCCACACTGTAGTGCGATCTTGGAGTTGGTATATTTAAGTTCCTGGGGGTGGGGTGGGGTGGGGGGTGGAGCGTGAAGGTAATATTTTGTTGTGTGTAGGTCTGATGTGTTAGCTAGCTGCCAGACTAAGTATTTAATCTAGCCCAGTGTAATACTTCCCAAAGGTTTTATATTGGCAAGACAAACAGAACATTGCTGGAATGGGTCAGAGAGCACATTAGATGTATTAGCAGTCAAATGAAGAACCCGCTAGCAAAACATGTTATAGATACTACCAGTGAACATAATTTTAGCTTTATGGTAATTGAGACTATACCAGAGCATCAGAGGTTGGGTGACTTCTTCAGCAAGACTGAGAGTAGGGAGCTTTATTGGATACTGCGACTATAGGCAGATAAGTGCAAGGGTTTAAATGGGAGGTCACTTTAAAAGCAGTCCTTAAAGCTACAGGGCAGTTCAGATGAAGTGAATATTTAGTAATTACGATAGTACACATGACTAGTATGTAATGAGCCTATTGGTGGACTCTGAATGGCTTAGTAGTATTTATCTGAATTTGTGTAACTTGTTTTATGGTCTGATTAAGCTGATATAGTCATTGAAAGCACTTACCTTTGTTTTTATTGTTTTTTGAGTTATTAAACCAGTGGATTTTATCTGTGCTGCATCAGTGTTTTTATTCTTGTTTATTTTATGGTTTTATCACTGTGCTACCTCCTTGGGATTTATTTTATATTTTTGATTGTCTTTTTGGCTTTGGAGGTAGATACAGCAGACGGAATTGAGCTGAATTTGGAACTGGACTTTTAATTCTGATAAAATGGGCATGAATAAGGACAAAGATTAGTTACATAAGTTGCTGTATATGGACAGAAATCCCCTGCTGTCTTTTGAAGTTGATTCACTTAAATCTCGAATGTATACAACTATGATGGACACTGATAGTCTTTATGCAGTTTCTAAGCAACTTGAAAATGACTTATATGAACTCAAATGTTTACAGTGGTAGTGCATGCACTCTGATGCTTTCCTGCATTTTAAAATTGTACCTCGATGCATGTGTGTGTTAATGATGCCACTTATGGGACTAATCATATAGATTTGCTGAAACAGTGCAAAAACTTTATAGCTTTGGGTATATGAAGTTATAAATTGAATATTTCAAACCAACAGAGGCATCGTTGGTTGAGAGATTCAAAAAACTTCAGCAACAGCTGTTTGATTCATTTCCAGCTGATTTTGTATCAATGAAACTGAATGAACTAAGTGATGCAGTGTCCTTGTACAGAATACATTTGCAGCAAGTTAAAACTAAGAAAATAGAAAGAGATTTAGCCGATTTTAGACAAGGTAATTTTTTTTCTTGGCCAAGAAATCAAGCTTGTTCTACTGGCCAAGGAGCCAAGGGCAAGAAAGACATTAGTGGACCTTACAGAGCTGAGGGCCAATCGAACGAGCTGAATGTTCAACAAGCTGAGGAATGATTGATTGGAGAGGTGTCTACTACTATTAACCAATCAAGTGGCTTGCCTGTTCAGCATCCACTTCTGGGTGTTAGGGGAAAGTAGCAGAGAGAACTGGATGTTCATCCTAAAACTAAGAGAGTAGAATAGAAATGACACATGGTTTTCACACGCTTCCTCTACCTGTTGGGGAAAATAGGGTCAGAAGAATGGAATTGTTCCAAAAGCAGGGGTCAGAAGAGATGGTTGAATTCACAAGATGATCAAATGATGCATTCCCTAAAATGGATGTGGGAAAAAGGTACAGTACATTAGTACACAATATATCCAGGGGAACACTTAATGATTCTGACCTATCTGTCTTTCATCCCTGCTAAAGGAATGGATTTCGTACAAATCATGCTAGACATTAAACTTTTTGCAAGAAATTTTCAGTTAAAGACAGTTTTTTTCTGGCAAACAAACTATTGATTTGTTTAAAAAAATGAGTGAATATAATCATCTGTTAAATGCCAGTCTAGAAGTGTTTTGTAATACATGTAAGTTTGGTTTGACTCGGCTATTCTGTTGTTGAGTATTGTTAACATGCTTAGTGATCTTCAGATCTATGAGATGATTGATTTGATGAGAGTGTATAATATTATTAGTGGTGAAAAATTTACTCTACAGGATTGTTTCTTAGGAAGGAATGTCTCAGAAGATCTGTTAAAATACCTGGTTGTGAATAAGCCGGTGATGCCTATTTTTCAAGGCTTACTAAATATTTACAAAGATGAGCTTAAACTGCCATTCAGACCCATAGTATCTGGATGGGGGTGGCTCACTGAGCCAATGTCAATTTATGTGGAAAAGTTTATAAGACGATTAGGGAAGTTGCTAACATTTTGACTGACACTAAACTAGTTTTACCTGATTTGTTTTCTTGTGTTAGAGCACCTATGAGAGAAGAGGATTTGCTCATTACCACGGATGTTTGTTCGCTATTTACCATGATTCCTAACCAGGAAGGGGTGGAGATGACTAAAATGTTTTTAGTACAGAACAGCGGGTATGACATGAAACATATAGATCTGATTTGCCTGTTTCTAGAAATGATATTAGAAAATAATGTGTTTATGTTTAGTGATAGATACTATCAGGAGCACACAGGGGTGGCCATGGGGACACCCTGTGCAAATAGCTATGCCAACAGTGTTTTAGCACAATGGGAGAGTGAGTTACTACTGAACAATAATGACTATGTCCCTTATATAAAATTCTATAGGAGATTTATGGGTGATATCTTTCTCCTATGGAAGTGTACAGCAGAAATATTTGGGAAGTTTGTTGAATATCTACATAGTACCACTAGTAATTTACATTTCACTACACAGATTTCCTCCAACATCATCAGTTTTTTGGATGTTAAATTAGAAAGAGGGGAGTTCAATCAGATTATATAGGAATCATATCCTTCATAGAGTCATCATCCTCAACATGTGTTTAAGAATAATATTAGGGGATAAGGTATGAGGATATCCAGACTGCATAACAATTCAGCTGATTTTGAAGCAGCTCTGGGTGATATGAAAGAAGAGTTAAGAGAGAGAATAAAGAGCAGGAAATTAATTTTGAATTGAACAAGCTGAAGTATTTGAGAAAGGGGACAGGTAGACCTTACTTTTCAGAAGCTAGTGGTGAGAGAGTAAGCATGGACAAGATGGAGAACATGTCCCAGATGCTAAGATTTCCCTGTATTTTACTAATAACATTACATCAGTGTGTGAGGTTATAAAACAGAACTGGTACATTTCAATGTCAGACAAAGACTTACAGGGTGTTACAGGTACAGAACCAAGATTTATTTTAAAGAATGAGAAATCCTTTAAGGGCCTATTATGTTATGGACTAGTGAAGAAGTATGATCCCAATTCTGCTAAAGGCACCTTCCCTTGTGGAAGGCGTCATTTTTGTATCTTTATTAGGAAAAGTAATCATTTTAAACATCCTGTTACAGGGAAAGTGTATAGGTTTGATATGTTAGCTAGCTGTCAGACTAACAATTTAGTCTATTTAGCCAAGTGTAATACTTGCCAAAGGTTTTATATTGGCAAGACAAACAGAACATTGATGGAAAGGATCAGAGAGCATATTAGCTGTACTAGGAAGTCAGATGCGAAGAACCCACTGGCTAAACATGTTATAGATACTACCAGTGAGCATAATTTTAGCTTTATTGTAATTGAGACTATACCAGAACATCAGAGATTGGGTGACATCTTCAACAAGACTGAGAGTAGGGAGCTTTAGTGGATACTGCAACTACAGGCAGATACATGCAAGGGTTTAAATGGGAGGGCCTCTTTAAGACCAGCCCTTAAAGCTAGAGGACTGTTCAGATGAAGTGAATATTTAGTAATTAAGACAGAGTACACATGACTAGTTTGTAATGAGCCTGTTGGTGGAATCTGAATGGCTTAGGGATTTATATGAATTTTTGTATCTTCTTTTATGGTCTGATGCAGCTGACATAGTCAGTGAAAGCACTTACCTTTGTTTTTATTGTTTTTTGAGATATTAAACCAGTGTATTTTACCTCTGCTGCATCACAGTCTTTTTAGTCTTGTCCATTATATATATATATATATATATATATATATATATATATATATGTTGTTCTTCTTTCTGCTTTTCCCGGTTAGGGGCCACCACAGCGGAACTCCGGTCCACTAATGATTGGCAATAGATTTTTAAAGTGCCAGCTCGATGCACAACCTTCAACGAAGGCATGCCCATTTATGCATGTCTTTCGAATGCCACTCGACCGCGGGAAGGACATGCAGACTCCACATAGATGGTGCTCCAGCCGAGAATGGAACGGGAGATATATATATATATATATATATATATATATATATATGTGTGTGTGTGTGTGTGTGTGTGTGTGTGTGTGTGTGTGTGTGTGTATATATATATATATATATATACATATATCTAGAAAGAGAGATGTAGTAGTTTACATTAAGATGCACTGATCACATAAAATTAACCTTATCATTATGGGCTGTTTACATCAAGTCACATCAAATACGAAACTTCTTTGCAAATTCAAAGATATTTTAAAAATGTATCTTTTGAAGTCCATAGAATCGTTTTTTAGCTTTGGAACAGTCCATATCTCTGTCTGGTTTCTTCAATAGACAACCACATGTGAAGAGTTTAAGAGGAATACTTACAGTGGATTAATCGGCTTGCTTTTATGACAGTTTTTGTGTACTTTGGCATGTGAGAAGGAACAAATGATAAAAGGCAATAGGACTTTATGAAACTGTTTAACCTAAGTTTAGATATTGGTTTTATCTCTGATGAATGGTGCACTGCAGTAGTGATGCTCCTTCATAAGGGTGGCCTTACAACTGACCTGAGTAATTACAGGCCTCCTCTACAAAGCCATGGAATGTGTTATAACTGACATCATTAATTATGACAGACTCTCGTCTCATCATATTGTATAGATAAAATGCCACTACAAAATGAAAATGTAGTAAGGGACTTAAGAACTTGGGTTGATTACTTGCTGTCTTTTGACTATTGTGTGACAATGGTTGTCAGAAAATCCTTTTATTTAGCACAGCTAATTGCCAAATGGATATCATCAAGGTCTAAAGATGTAATCAGTCCCTTATACTCGGCATCTCACAAAAATAACAATTAGAAAGGCCAAAATGTTTTTTTTTTAAAGGATCACAGGACTAATGTCCTTGAACTACCAAGAGAGGATGGAAGCTCTATCCCTTTTTTCAGTGTATTTCAGGCTTTTGAGGGAGATCTGTGCCTCACTTAACATGCCATTTGAGACCCAGTTATATTGTACATCCTGTATCTCCACTAATACTTGAACCAAGGACTTAAATATTTATCACAGTGTGAAGGGATAGGTTTATAACCCAGAGTCTTTTAAAACTCTGAAATAAACTTCCCTTGTGTGTTAATCACTGCATATCAATATTTCCCTTTAAATATAGCCTAGGTGACTTGTTGGGTAGCTACAAATTTTCATTGGGATTGACCGGTATTGTCCTCTTGTAGAAAGGCTGTGCAGTATGACAGAGGTTACTAGCAATCCATGTAAGGTTATAAGACTTAGTGGCTTGGAGTATCTTTGAATCAATAAATTATTGATTTCCGCTATTCATCTTCAGTCTTTCCTTACAACAGGACTGGTTGTGGCAGTTCTGTTTGCTCATGTTTCTTGAACTTTTATGCGGCTGTCTTTTACAGATTTTGTAATGTATTCAGTAGAGCTCACCATCTTCCTCATAAACTACAAAAGATCTAGGTTTAATTACTTTGTGAGCCACTTTAGCTACAGGAGCCAGACTTTCCATTAGTCTGTCTGTTCTTACTTTGTTTCCAACCAGGAAATCTGGTGGTCTTCTGCATTTTCTTCACAGCAGTCTTTTAGCCTCTATTGATTTGCTTCCAGCATTTACTGTTAAAATTCAGGAATCAGCAATGTAGCTGACATTTGTAATCTGCTTTTCAATCTTTTTTTAATCAACAGATGAGACAGTGACCATACCTCTCAACTATACCGAATTCCTCTGTATTTCCTGGTTTTGAGGGCAAAATAGTAGGGTGCCACGAATTTCCATGTGGCACCTTTAAATCCCATTTTTTTTATTTACAATTTGTAGTTACAGCTGAACCTAGAACACACTGCTCTGAGTAACCATCACTAAAGTGAATATGACAAATGCTGTCAGTCAAGGTAGGTGGAAGCATATCATAGTAAAAAGATGTAGACACCATTCATTGGTGTGTTATTTCTTACCTTGTGTGGTTGTAAGCCATAAGTGCAAGAAATCAGGTCCATGGGCTTTCATTCAGGGAAGCTGTAACTTTGGAGCGGAAATGTGTTAATGTCTGATTTACTGCTTATCAGAGCATCAGCTTTACAAAGCAAATTGTTTGTAAATTATACTCACGCATATAAGCACTGTTTGTATATATGATATTAATGAAGTTGCAACATTAGCGTAATATTCTGCTATGATAAAATGTGGCTGCAAATAAGGTTAATGGTTTTTCTGTTGTAAGTAAAAGGTGATAGCAGTTTGTTATGTATGCAGCTTGTGATTGATTGTAGGCTGTTTGTCAAGTGCTTCTTTATTAGTTGCCCCTTCCCCTATAAAAGTGGTACAGAATAGATTGTACATTTTCATATTTTTCTCCATTATTGCTGCAGATCTTCAAAGGCTAAATACCATAAATAAGTACGTAAATACTGCAAGTAGAACACATGCGCTATTGGGGGGGGGGTATTCATTTTCCCTACACAGCAAAGCAAAGTCTAATAAATGTGTGTATTGCATCTTTTAAGTAGAAACTGGGATAGAAGGCAATACTTGTTCCTCTTTAAACCTTAATGATGTTTAAATAGCGATGTTTCTTGAGAATGGTCTAAGCCTTTCCCACTTAGTGTACTTTGCTTTTTGAATTTTTAAGCAGTTATTTATCAGTTGAAGTTAGTTTAACAAAAAATATAATATACATGATGCAACAGCCTATTTCTGCATTGCAAAGTTTGGTGTAATGTCACCCAAGGAATTTGTCTTCTTTTGGAATGAAACAAGCCTGTTATTTTCCAGGAGATGGACAGGAAAGGTTTTGTGGATATAGTTTACTTGATAGTTGTTTATCCAAGTTATTATGGATTGGCAAAACTACAAGCCTCTGCTTTGAATGACACCTTAAATCATTTTGGTCTATTGCAATGCATTTTTCTATAAACTGTAATGTAGACTAGGGGTTGGCTTTGAAATAAATAAGTAAATGTTTACTGTGATCACTTTTTTGTATAAAATAACAGCATTTTTTTAGCTGCTCAGACTCTTTCCACCATGGAAAACTAATATACTTGAAGAGAGAACCGCGTTCCACACTTTCGGGTCATCACAGTGACACATGACCTGGAAAGAGCTACTCCCTATGGAAATAACTAGGAAAACATGGTTTATTAAAAAAAAAATTTTCCTGAACCAACTTGCTTTCCACTTTACACTTCAAATATGGCAGTCAGAACTCGGAACAGTATAAGAATGATTTCAGGGGAAAACTTCCACAACAAAAGGTAGATGTTTCGGGACAGGTACGGTGTCTGTGGTTTGTGTGTGCATGCATGCGTGTATGTGTATGTGTGTGTGTAAGTGAAAGTAATACAAGTATGTATCATGAAAATTAGTCAATATTGTGGTCTTTCCTCCTGTCTATAAATCTTAAATCACCACATTGTGGACACAGGGCCTTTTTACTGCAGCTTGCACGGATATTTATGAATTCTCAGGAATATGATTTGCTGCTGAGACAATGATGGCAGCAAACACTTGTTTGGTTCTGCTGTATCAATCAGAGTGAAAAGTATATGCAACAGATTTTAAGGACTACATTGTGCTAAATAAGTTCCCGAGCAGTTAACGTTAACATTAAGCATTTTGTTCAGTAGTCTGAAGTATATTCCTGATATTAAATAGCAGCAACATACCTCTCAACTGTCCAGATTTTTTTACAGAATGTCCAGATTTTTTCCTCATATTTTGGTCTGTTTCCCATAAATTTTGTGTTTTCTGGAAAATTACTGATGATTGAAGTCACTAAATAATGACACGCATTTGATTTTCAGATATTATATCTTTCAGAAAATGCATGCTAACATAAACACTCTTATTCTAACAAATTTACAAGAGCAGCATTTAAAATGCATCCCTACTTTTTGGCCTTTGTCCCCCCATTATTTTAGGCTTTGCCCAGATTTCGCATACTAAGAGGTTGAGAGTTTTATTGCTTTTGACTAGGCACATTCCTTACAGGAATGCCATACATTTTAGTGTGTATAGGTTTGGGCAAAATATTTTACACAGTTTCAAGGGGTCTTATATAGTCATGCAAGTGCACATACTGACTGGAAAAAAGGCTTATTTTATTTTATTTTTTTTTTGTTATGGATGGCTGTGAGGGAGAGAAAGGGGGGGTGGGGACTTCTGCATAGATATGCCTGTGCGGGATGGAACAATTTTTGTGTTAGTGGGTACTGGGCAAACATTAAGAAAACATATTTAGAGGTAATGTTAGTATGTTAATTATATAGCCAAAAACAGTTGAAGTCAGCATCCAAGAAAGCCAAGACTCAAACCAACATCAAAAACAAAATTTGACACCAGGAGGACCATGAACTTGCGGACCAAAAAGTTTATTAAACTCTTAAAATTAAACACGAACCAAAGCAGCAAACCGTGGTGGAGTACAGCCGACCCAATAAACAGGAACTCTTCTTGTTATAATAGGCAGCAAACCGTGGTGGAGTATATATTTTATTTGAACATTTGGTATATATTTTATTTGTGTAACATTTGGTATATATTTTATTTTTGTAACATTTGGTATATATTTTATTTGTGTAACATTTGGTATATATTTTATTTGTGTAACATTTGGTATATATCTTAAAATTAAACGCTTAACTTGCTCACCATGTTTTTCGTTCAGTATAGAACTTCATCATATTAATTAACCAGTATTCCCATCATGCAGTATATACTCTTCATTTAACTAATTACTAATTACCCAATTACAAAACTCAAACATTTCCATGGTAACAGTCCAAATACTTATTACTTAAAGTCAATAAAAATCAATAACAAACAAAAAAAAAAAAGATACATTAACATAAAAGTAACTATTTGTATAAACGTGTACAATAATTCTTGATGTATGCATAACTAAGATTTATTAAATGGTCAAACACTATAAGCTGGTCATAAAACATAGATTATATCTTAAAAAGTTAATTTCTTTCCCATTGTTTATTGTTAGGCATTTTAATGGTAATGGCAAGTGTGCTGCTTTCAGAAATGGTAAATGTCTATATACATAGCTGCCAGTCCTACTCTTTGGATCACCTCCTTCATGCATCCATACTTGACCACAAGTGATTAATGGCTAGTAATTTAAAGTGATTCATGTAATCACTCACTTCACCCCTTTTCCCATGATAATAAAATACATAAAACAAAATGCAGAGCTCACCATATGAGCCTGTTATTGGGACTAACATTCTAAACTGTTCTGGTTATATTTTGCGTTGTTTAATATTTTGTCTGTTCTTCAGTTTGTGTTTGAATGTTGGTATTCAACAATTTCACTGGAGTGGGTAGGGCTACAATATTATGTATGCAATTTTTATGTTAATCAGCACCCATATTTTTGGCCAGTTGTACCTACTTTTGTTCGGCCTTTGTCCAGATTTTGGATGTTTCCAGGTTGAGACGTATGATGGTCACAGACTGAGTTACTGGGGTGGAGTATTGTTGCATATGAAAATGTGAAAAGGACAAGGCTGATGGTTGTTGCTGCAGTTGTTTTTTCATTGCATTCGTCGCTGCTTGGCTGGTTATCTGTACCTGTCCTTTGGATTACAGATTATGTAACTGTAAATATTGTCATTGTTTACAACAGTAGCCACGCTATTTACTCGTTATCTTCACTCTAATTGCTTTTAATTGACAGCTAAAGTCTTCATTCCATTCAGCTCTACTCTTGAATGCTACAGGGCTTTTCAATGCTGCATGGTGCTCAAAGGAAGGGGAGTTAGCCGAGGTCCCTGACTACTGTGTTAATTTGTTATTTGATTTTGGATATAATTCAAGTTTTAAATAAAGGTTACTTAATAAATGTGATAATGTTGCACAATTTTGCATTTAATTTTAGCCCTATCTCTCTACACAATTGGTACTTATGGATTAGTTCTTATTGCAGTGATTCCACATCAGGGTTGATCAAATGATAACAACCAGCTTACAATAATTTGTAAGTTTGATTAGCCATAGGTCCTGGTTAATGGTTTGGTAGTCAGAGAAGTATATGCCAAAATGAGGAGTCTCATCCTGAAGTACATCACTAATTACCTGTATAATATCTGAAGTGCATTTCCTACCTTAATTATGTGTGCACTGTCTTTAAGCCAGTTTGTCACCCACCTCATTGTGCAAGGGTTTATGTTGAGGTCTCTTAGCTTATTTGCAGTACCAGCTGGGGGATGGCCTGAATGCCTTGGCAAGACCCAGAGATGATGTATGGATGGAATGACCACTACTCAACACCTCTGTGATCCTTTTCAAGATGTTTACTGAACTAATTAGACATGACATATGCTTGAGAAAACCAAACTGTTGAGTGTCTAGTTTTTGATTCTGTAGTTTATGATGTCAGATATGATGCTTTCTATAACTGTAAATTAGGCTTGTTAGACTGATGCAGCTATAGTTCTTTGGCTCTGTGGTAAGTCCCCTCCCCTTGTGAAGCAGAATTACAACAACCATTTTCCATAAAATAGGGACATATCCTGTGTCTACGCTTAAATTATACACATTCAGGAGGAGTTCTATGAAGGCATGGTTGGTGCTGTTTATTATGCATCCAGGTAAATTGTCTTGCCCCATGAAAGTCATATGTTTAGCTTTTGGGAGAATACTTAGGACATGTTCTTTTTTACCTAAATTTTATTAGTTTTAATAAATAACATAAAAGAAAAGAAGAATACAAAAAACATGAAAAAGGAGATACATGTAAGAGTTAAAGAGAAAAAACAAAACAGGTAATTATTCAAAGCATCAATCCCCACTGGTTTTCATTAAATAATTGCTAACAGTAATTAACAAAGTTAGTATAAACCTGACAAGTTTGGGTGTCAGCAAAATATCATACTAAATGGCTTCAACCCCTTTAGGAGCTTTGTTCACAGATTTATAATAATTCTAACACCCCTCTCCACTAAGGAGGAAAACTGAACAACATATTACCAGATTTAAAAGAATAAAATATATCGCCTAAATGGCATCTTAAAACTTATATTAGGCAACCCCTAGTCCATCCAATGTATGATAAACAACAGCTTTATAATACTTGCTAACACCCAAAGAATGTCTAAGACCCATAGGATCAACTGTGGGAAATACCCCTACTGCTATTTCTGTGCATGACAAAAACATATGGATATTGTCTGCCCCTTGTTGGGAGCATCACCGACATGAGTTAGCATTTGAGGTACCATCATGTCAAAGCCTGTTTGGTGTACGATACCATCTGTACAGTATTTTTAGTTCCTGATCATAAAATGTATGCTATTTCCTCAAATAAACAGAAGCTCTCCAAATCAATTCCCACTCATCTAAAGAAAAATCAGTACCCCCTGGTTTCCTCTACCTACCTGCAATATGACAGTTTAATGCAGCCATTTTATGTCCCCATAAGTCCTAATAGATCAAATTAGCTCTGGTCATAGAAACCTTTCATTTCTTCCAAGGTAGTGCTTTTCCCTGTTGCTGTGATGTTAAATTAGCTTAAAATAACTCTTTTTTAATTTTCCATAGACAAACTAGCCTTATAAAAATAGATCAGAATTCTGCCTAGTAGTCTGAAAACATCTGCAAGATACTTAGGATAATAGGATTACAGGAGGTTACTAAGCTAATGACCCTAGGGCCCTTACAAGTCTAGCTAAGTTTTACCCTTATTTCCACAATCAGCACCTATCACCCCTGTCCAAGAGGGACATAGGTGGAACCCTTGGGGTGAATTTATGGTTACCCATCCAATCGTCCAGATTGCATTTGAAGAGGGCCAATAAGGTGCTCTGCTTGACAAGAAGCAGGAGTCTGTTTCAAAGTGTGGTAACCTCTGGGAGACAAATCTGTCCTTCCAGCAGGTTCTATTAATGTCACATACCAGGTTAAGGCCATTAGGGTGAGTAACCCATGTACCATTTGGCTTACGGATATGCAGTATTTCCAGTAAAGCAGGGTCAAAGATTGTCTTATGTGGAAGGCAGAGATCACCTCAGAAGTCTGTATGAAACAGAATAAAGTGACAGTGATTTCAGATGGTCCTCATAGGACAGCTACTGAAGATCTTGAATTTTCCTTGTGAGGAACCTTTGTGGTCTTTCCAATTGCTGCGGGTACATGGAAAGGTACATATAAAAATGGACATTGTATTCAGTTATTGACCTGATGAGGGAAGAGTACAGGGAGGTTAAAACTTTTTTTTTTTGGAGGCACTGTCCTTACTTGTGAGATGAGTAATATAGAATGTCCTTCTTACCACTGTGGAGACATGATGATCAAAGGTAAGGTTGCTCTCACCACTGAGTGCATAATTAGGGTGTTGTTATTGATGTGGTAGTTAGAAGGAACATCACTCTTACCGAAAGGGATGATACATTTTTTGCATTGAGTTTAATACCATGACTTTGGCACCAGTCATTTGTTTGTATAAGACCCTCTTGTAGGATGTTGACATTGTTTGGTGATTCTATGACTGCTCCCAGTTTGCATTCATCAGCAAACTTTGTTAGCCACAGGCCTTTAGTTTTAGCTTGCACTTTGGAGAAATAGATTCCAAACAGTACAGGTCCCAGGACTGTTCCTGTGGAACACCACTGGTTACAGGTCTGCTGTTGGAGGTGGATTCCCGAATTTTGACTATATGGGTTCTGTCAGTGCGCCAGTAAGTGACCCGTTTAATGGTATACGGGTTGGTACCTAGCTGGGTGAATTTGTCAATTATGCCTGAGTGGGGGATAGTGTCAAAAGCCCTGGCTAAGTCTAGGTAGGCTGTATGCACAGATTTCCCCTCATCAAGGGCCTTGCTGACTCTCTAGAAGAAGTCCACCAGGTTTAACAGGCATGATCTCCCTTTGACAAATCCAAATTGAGTAGGCTCAAGTGTTTGGAGGTTACCAATATCTTTGCTGATAAGATCCATGATGATTCTCTCCATGGCCTTGCAGATATGGCTAGTCAGGCTAATAAGTCAATAGTTCCCAGGGTCAGTGGTAGCACCACCTTTGTGCAAAGGGATAATGGTCGCCTTTTTCCATTTAGCCTGGGTGAAGCCAGTGCTTAGACTATGACTGAAAAGAGTACCCAATGGCATTGATAATTCTTGTTTGAGCCCATGCAGGATGCAGCATGGGATGTTATCAGGTCCCATGGATGCTGTGTTTTTGACCTTAGAGAAGGCATTCATGACCTGCTCTTTAGAGATAAAAGGTAGAGGACAGGTGTTCGGGACATCTTGGGGTAAGTGTGGTCAGGACAGAGTAGTGAAGTTTTCACAGAATCTGTTGGCTAACAGTTTGGCAATGTCCACAGGCTCAGTATATGTGTTATCATTAACTATCAGTTCAGCACAAATCTTGACCTTTCCTTTTAGGTTATGGATGTAACTATAGAATGCCTTATGGTTGTCCTTAGTTGGGAAAGCTAATTTGGATTTGTAGTTAGCTTTGGAGGACTTCACAAGAAGTCTTGTTTAAGCTGAGGAGGGAGTGTTTCCAGTTTAGACCTCACTCCTTCTTACTCTTAGACAGCAATTTCTTCCTCTTATTGTAAAGTCTGTTAATGGCAGTTGTCCACCAAACAGGTCTGCTTTTCCTTGAGGAGCTTGTTTTGAACCTATCAGGTATGGCTGAGTCAATGCAGTTGTTCAGGTCTTTGTATAAAGCATTTGTGTAGAACTCGGCATTGATGCCAGTTCCATCTGAGGGGGAAGCTGCAGTGAAGGTATTTATACCATCCTGTAAGAGGTTATAATCTGCTTTGAAGAGGTTTTTTATTTAGTTGGTGCTGGGGGGTCAGGTGTGTTAGTAACTTCAAATGAGACTGATTTATTGTCAGATCTCACCAGGGAAGACCTCATAATGGGGGTGCCAGAGAAGTCCCCATTCTGGTAAGCACCAGATCTAGAATGTTGGCACCCCTTGTGGGGGTGTCAACTAGCTGGTCCAAGGCAATGGAGTTAATGAAGTCAAGGACCCTATGGGCAAGTGAGTTTGCACATGAGTAATTTCCCCAATCAATGGATGGGTAGTTAGTCACCCAAAACCATGATGTTCGGATGTATCTTGATAGACTCTAGTAGATCTAAATAGGCAGAGTTGGGTGTTCTGATTCATGTAGGGGGTCCTGCAGCTGGTAATGCCTTGAATAGGTGTTCTACCAACAGTTAATTGCACCTGAAGTATCTCCAGGGAATCATACTGACTAACCAATCTGGAGGTGTGTTTATCTTTAATGAATACTGATACACCACCTCCTTTAGTTTTCATGCCATCATTTTTTGGTCTGAATGTGTAGAAGGAGGTGCAGCCAGATATGGCTGGGGTACTCTCCACAGCCTTGAACCAGGTGTTTGTGAATGCACAAATGTCTAAGTCTTCCAAAGTGAGAACTGCTTTCAGTGAATGCAGTTTCATGTTACGACTCCTAGCATTTAGCAGCAAAACCTTGAGGTTATTCTTAGATGGAGTTCTTGCATAGGGAATTTTGTCCTTGAGACACTACCTTAAAAAGGCACTATGGGGGTAGCAAGAGCCTTGACCAGTAGCTGAAATCCCAGAGGTGACAGATAAAGACCATCTCTGGCAAAGCATAGACGTCTGTCAATCATGTCATCCCAGTCTGATAGATACTGTATTCCCTTGGAATGACACCAGAAACTAAGCCAATTATTGAAGTCAGTCATTTTTTGTTTGTATTGAGGCATCATCCTAGGTGAAGGTAAAATGCTGCTTAAGGCTAGAGACATACCAGCCTAAGACACGCAGTCTGAGAACTCAATCCTGTCTCTGTTCATATAGTGCAGAGAGGTATGTTTCAAGTCATTCAGACCAACATGGACTATGACAGAGTCACAACAGAATCCAGGCACAATTGTGACCAGTTATGACTCTTTGTAGTAATGTACTTTGCAGTTTTGCTTACTGCTACTTCAGAATTATCCCAAATGCGATGTAAGGGACTTCTACACCATGGAAGATCCCCTGCTGATGTGACATCTGTGTAAAGCTGATTTAACTATTCCCTGGGTATGATACACCTTAAGTGAACATTAGGTGGACAGGAAAGATAATTTAAATTAGAAGCATGCAACCAATATCTCTGTAGTTGATGAAACTGAAATTCCAAGGTGTATTTGGGAAGATATGGAATTTCCAGGCCTCCATAATGGCAAAGCATATATGCCATACAGGTCACTATTCTTCTGCTCTGCCTACATAAAATGGCATTATTAATACCTCTGTAAACCTAACCCCAATGGATGGCCCACTGAAATGGGAATGTTTCTAGCCAGGTATAAAGCATATTGTAAAATCTTTGTCTGGACTGCCCTGACCTTACCTAAGATGTTCTGAAATTAAGCTGCCTTTGGTAGCATGGACTTCACTATTCATCACTGCTTCCCATAAATTAACATCTAGCACATTGTCTGTAGAGCACCTCACATCTAGCTCAAGATACTTGATACAGATGGAATCGCAAAACTTTTCATATCCGTGTTAAGTTCCACTCCACATAGTATAGGTGATTTAGAAGGGCTGAAGGTCAGTCCTGAGATCTTACCAAAAGAGTGAAAGATATCAATAACTTTACCTAACCCCAAGAAGTTTAATACACAACATAACAACAAAGCATCAGCAAATAACAAAAATGTATAAATAGAGCTATCCAGGTAGCTTTAAACATCTAGAACTTCTCATATCAGAAATGCCGGCTTTTCTATTACTAATAGAAAAGTTCCATAGAGTGGAGACACCCCTGTCTGGTGGCTCTACTTATGCCATCAGGGCCCAAGATACTCCCATTGACCTGAACCCTAAATGTCAGCAAAGAATACACTCTTTGTACCCAGCTTATGAAGAGTGAGTCACAAACTCCATATTGCAGAACCTGAAATGGAAAATTCCATTCGACTAAGTCAAATGTCTTCCTATTATCAAATATTACTATCCCCATCATGCGTGAATGGGCGTACCTTCATTGAAGGTTGTACATTAGGGCTGGCAACTCAGTACGTAAAAATCTACTGCCAATCATTAGTGGACCGGAGTTCTGCTGTGGCGACCCCTAACCGGGAAAAGACGAAAGATGCAACAACTATCCCCATCCTCTCATCAGTAGGACCATACCTATGGAGAAACGTTATTATCTCCCACCAATTGTCAGAAATCTCCCACCCCTTAACAAAGCTATTCTGACCTTTAGCTATAAGCCTAAGCAAAAGAGATTCAATAATAGAATGCAGAACTTTTGAAAACATGCTGTATTCACATTAATTAAAGAAATGGGTCTTACATCACCCACGTGTGGAATTCCTTGCTTCACCATGGCAATGAGAATGATAATGACCTGATTATCATAAGGATGTGGTTGGCAATCAGTAATATTAGACTTAAATACCTTGGTCAATATCCCAGAGAGAAAATTCCCATACATAACATTTATCAGGAAAACCATCTATTCCTGGGGACTTGCATCCTTTAACTTTAGAGTTCTCCCTACCCACCTCTTCCACAGAAAAAACTTTGTTCAACAAAGTTCTCTCATAAGATGAAAACTATTACAATTCTGGAGACAAAATGTTCTACTTACAGAATGTATCTAATTTCTTCGAAGAGCACAAGGAAACAGAGAAGGACAAGGCTCTCTATTTGACCTTACCAGCCATCCAGTAAAACATCTCACTGTACCTATCCAGGCATGTCCAAAGGGCAATTTCAGGTGTACTCTCCAGTCCAACTGGTGAATCTAGGCATTTTGAGGCAATGTAACAACTGCTTCATGTACACAGGCAACCCTCTCCTCCTACCACCAAACACTAATACATGTGAGAGAGACAATTATACAGCCAAACTGGAGGCTAAGCTCTCTCAACCCAAGACTGGATCAGACAGTCAAGAGGAGAAGGGAAATACTGGCATCACACCACCAGTCTTACATAGACCCATTAAACCAGCACCGGTAAAAAAAAAACACGTAAATACACGAAAACATACTTGGAGACTCTAAATAAAAATCTGCAAAAGCAACAGAGCCCTCCAAAGCAGACATCCAAGCAACCTCCACCCCCCAACACAAACCATGAAACACATACTTCACAAAACCAGTGTGCCACACAATCACAGCATTCAAGGCAAAATAACATACCCAACATACTAGTAATAGGTGACTCTATAGTCAGGCACACTGACATCCCACTCACTAGGCTGAATAAGGAGAAGGTTACTGTTAGCTGCCTGTCAGGTGCCAGGATCCGCCACATAACACAAGCACTCAGGCTACTCCAGAACAAGTACAAATATGACTCTGTCATTGACCATGTTGGTGTGAATGACCTGAGTTATATCGAACTGGACTACATGAAAAGAGACATGGAAGAGATCACTGATCACGTAGCCCAGGCCGGTATGACCCTGACCCTGAGTAGCATCCTGCCCTCACCAAGAATGATACCAGGGTATAAAGAAAAAATTATCAATTTCAACAATTGGCTAAGTTTCTGGTGTCATTCAAAGGGGATCCAATGTCTGTCTGCCTGGGATGACATGCTCGACAAGCCACTCTGCTTTGCTAGAAAAGGCTTGTACCTGTCACCCTTAGGTTTTCGAATACTGGCAAAGGCTCTTGCCACTCCCATATTGCCTTTTTTAGGCAAGGCTCAAAAGACAAACCCACCGCCGTAAATAGCACAAGTAACAAAAATCTGAGGGTAATACTAATCAATGCCAGAAGTCTAAACCTCAAAATGCATGCACTCGAGGCACTCCTCAGTATGGAGAAAATCGATATATGTGCAGTAACAGAAACCTGGTTTAAGGCTCCAGAGAGCACCCCAGCACGACCAGGCTACAACTCATACCATCCATTTCAGCCACAGAACCAGGACCGAAATACAAAAGGTGGGGGGAGTATCCATATTCATCAAGGATACCCACACCTCCAGGTTAGTGGCACAGCACGATGCTTCAGAGATTATCCATGTGCAACTAACAATGGGCAAAACTGCAATTCAAATTGTAGCTTGGTACAGATCACACACCATGTCCCAGGACCCCCATTCTGCATTTCTGGAAACACTGGGTAACATAAAGGTTCTACCAAACACCCTAATATTGGGTGATTTCAACTACCCAAATATTAACTGGAAGAACTACTCAAGTACTAACTCCCTTGCCCAACATTTCCTAGAATTTATACACTCAAACGCCCTGGAACAACTGGTCAACACTCCCACCAGAGGTGACAACATATTGGACCTGGTCAACACCAACATGGGCAACCAGTGTTCCACACCGGAGGTCAACCCCTCACTGGTTAGATCTGACCATAAACAAATCACTTTGGATATCCACATTCCACCCCCCCTCCCCCCGGACAAGGAAACCACAGTGAAAAACTTTTCAAAAGCAAACTTCACGTTACTTAAGACAGAGGTGGAAAGTTTCAAAGCCCACATGCTAAAGGATAACGCTGTCCAAGTTGCAAAATCCTTTACTAATGCATTCTATGGGCACCTACAAGAATGCATGGATCATGCTATCCCAAGCAAAACCAAGACTCACTCCTCCAAGAAAAGGAAACCAGTCTGGTGGACCCCTGCCATAAGCAAGCTATACAATAGAAGGAGGAAACTAGTACAGAAGAGAGTAAAATCCCAAGAAGGGAAGACATCTCTGATCAGTATCAGCATGAAATTATGATCCCTCATAAAATCGTCCAAGGCGAGCTTTGAAAGAAAACTTGCCAAGGACTCCAAAGATAACCACAAGGCATTCTTTAGCTATGTTAAGAATCTAAGTGGCAATGCTCAGATCTGCTCAGAGTTAGTGCAGAATGTCACAAAATACACTGAACCAACCGATATTGCCAACATCCAGGCAGACAGGTTCAGTGCAAACTTCACCCCCAAAAGGGCCCATAACCATACCAGAAGAATGTAGAGCCCCTGAAATCACAGACACTCAGGTTAAAAATAGCCCTCTCCAAAGCCAAAAACACAGCATCAATGGGACCGGACAGTGTCCCAGGCTGCATCCTACACAAGCTCAAAGACGAATTAACCCCTTACCTAAACACACTGCTCAAACTCAGTCTCTCCACAGGCTACATACCCATAGAGTGGTGCCCAGCAACAGTTATTCCACTCCACAAAGGTGGAACCACAACAGACCCCAGGAACTATCTCCCTATAAGCCTGACTAGCTTGGTCTGCAAGGCTATGGAGCGCATCATCATGGAACTCATTAACAGAGACATTGGGAACCTCCAAACACTGGACCCTACCCAGTTCGGATTTGTTAAGGGCAGATCATGCCTCCTAAACCTGGTGGATGTCTTTGAGACAGTTACCAAGGCTATAGACGAGGGAAAGGTGGTACACACAGCCTACCTAGACCTCACAGAGGCCTTCAACACCATTCCTCATTCTGGTATTATAGACAAGCTCACCAGCCTGAGCATAAACCCCTATGTCACAAGATGGGTTGCCAATTGGCTCATGGACAGAACCCACATGGTGAGAGTTGTGGGAGCTAGGTCTGACTCTAAACCTGTTACAAGTGGCATTCCCCAAGGTTCAGTCCTAGGACCCCTCCCGTTCAGCATATACTTCTCAGAAGTACAGACAAGCACAGGAGGACTATGGCTGACCAAGTTCACAGATGACTGCTAACTAGGGGCTATAATTGACTCACTGGCTGACACAGACATCCTCCAAAAGGGCCTCACTGAAATGGATACCTGGTGTAAAAGTCATGGCCTCAAGCTAAATGCCAAAAAGTGCATAGTTATTCCCTTTGTAAATAACAAAGTACCCACAAACTACCACATAGGTGGTAGTCTCCTAAATATGGAAAACTATATAAGGGATCTGGGGACCCAAGTAGATAATAATCTCCCCTTTGGTAATCACATTGTCAAAGTGGTTAGAAAATCCTTCTATGTGGCCCACCTAATCACAAAAGGGTTTGCATCCAGATCAAAAAAGGTCATTGTGCCCCTCTACTCATCACTCATCAGACCCATCATAGAGTACAATGCCCCATTTGGGATGTACCTTACAAGACACCTGCAACAGCTGGAAAGACCACAGAAGTACCTCACCAAGGAGGATCACTGGCCTCAAACAGATGCCCTATGCAACTCGACTGAATAAACTCCAGCTGTACTCTGTTGCATACCGGCCTGCTCAGAGGTGATCTCTGCCTGACATATAAGGCCATGTCCAACCCAGAATTGATGGACATGCTCCACCTAAAGAAAACCTTATCCCCTCGAGCTACACACTCTAGGGATCTAAACCTCACCACAACAATAAATAGGATGTGCTGGAGGGACAGATTCCTGTCCCAGAGACTTCCCATGCTTTGGAACAAGATTCCAATCTACATTAGGCAGAGCTCCTTGCTAGCACTCTTCAAGATAAACCTTGACAAGTGGATGGTAAACAGAAAGTTTACCCCGGGGACCACTTCAGTGGCTCTGCTGGACAGAGGCACAGGAAACTAATCTAAGAGGTGGCGAAAGCCAACACATTCTGGCTAGGCTTATAAATGCCTTCGGGCAGATAGCCTAGTACCTACCTATGAACCTAAGAAATCCCAAAATCATTCCCTAAGTACACTCTCTTCAGAAATAACTTCTCCTGAATCATTCTTAATGACTGATATCCACAACTGCTGGCAAAGTTTAAATGTCCACAAAATACATTTAGATCCTCCTTGCTCCTCTTCCACTAAAATTGTCATCTGCCCTAGAGCTCTGCCTCAGCTTTTGATGTTTCCAATAAAGTAATCTCTATTGATAAACCAAATTATAAATCCCTCAAGCAACCCACCCTACCAAAATCAACTATGGCATGCCTGATCTCAAGCAGATGGCTCCTCTTCTGGCCCAAACTGTCATCTGCTTTAAACTGGCTGAACTCTTCTGCCTCCATCAAATCTGCTCTAATAGCTACCTTGCAACCCCCTCACCAAATAAAGCTGCTATCTAGCTCCTGAGGGCTATTGCAGTTGATAGTGATTTAATCTCTCTGAATGGACCAATGGAAGTAGGTCCATTTCTAGTTTCCAAATTTATTTTCTTTCAAGGCTGGAATGATAGTCAAGTTTAACAGAATATGGTCTGATAAGTTGCATTCAAAAATATGATCTGAATACTATCCCTCATCCATACCATGAGGAATAACAAATGTATTGTACACCTGAGACATCAAAGTCCTAGAGAAGATTGAAACTTCCTCAGAAGGATGAAATACTCTCCATATGTCAACCCAGCCCTCTTGGTGCATCCATGACTTCAGCAAAGCTTGGCATTTGGTATATCCCTCCTTGTTCAGATATATCCTATCTAGCTGAGTGTCGAATACCATATTAAAATCATCTGCCAGAAAGCAAAATTTATTAGGATCAACTAAATCCTTCCACACTGATGAAAACTATATAAAATCCACATTATTATTATTATTATTATTATTATTATTATTATTATTATTATTATTATTATTAGGAGCATAAATATTACCTGTCACAAAGGGCTTGCAAATTATACTTCCTTCCCAAAGTAACCATCTTCCTCTCTGACTTAGTCAGGTGTTGTGTGTCACCACTACTAGATGGTTATGAAACTTTAATGTAACCCCCATCTCAACCCAAAACATACAGTCAACAAACAGTAAAGGGAATTGCTTGGAATTAAGTTTACAAGCTTCCTTCACTTTGAGCTTAGTTTCCTGAAGGCAAATTACATGAGCTTCCTCCCTTCTGATAGATTGTAAAATTGTAGCTGTTCTAACTGGGTGTAAGCACCTCCCTACAATCCATGAAAAACATTATTGCTTTGGCTGATATCTTAGACATAAAAACGTCTTCACTAGACTCCCCCATCTGAAATCCTGAAATTATACCCCCCCCAAAAGTAAGATTCTTAGGAATCCCACAAAAGTAAAAGTTTAGTCCCAATCAGGAGTTAATCTAAGATCTATGTCCTTATTCAGAACACTAGTGGCTGTGTAAGAGGTAAGTGTCTAGTTCTAATCAAACCAATCTCCCCTCTTCATCTTGGGTCCAGCCAGTGACTTAATGACCCCCAGTTGTTATGTGGATAATAGAGGCAAACACAATAAATAAAATATTTTAATGGAAACGCTGTTATCAAGTGATAACAATTTAGTGATAAACATACTTAATCATACATAAAGAATGCTTGGCCCCCTCCTCTTTCTAAGTGACTTCTGGCTTTAGAGATCAGCAGAAGATTCTAATGAAAAGGAGGAGATGAGCATAAACAAACAATGAGTACATTTCAAAACCTCTCCCTATTGCAATACTAACGAGAGACCCACCACTAATATCAAGAAACAAAAAGCAACATAATTAGGGGTTAGGGATACAAATGACCCTCTGTTACATAACATTTGATAGATGAACCAAATCTAGAAATAAAAAAAGACAAAACAGGGATAAACATTCTAACTGCAATGATGAATAGCTGTAACTTTATATACATTTGCAGCTAGCAGATCTTTTTCTCCTAAGAAAAAAATGGATTTTACCTATTTATAGGTTCCGGCACCATTCTGTATTACTAAAATGCATACCAAAGTCCCCATCATGCACCCCACATTTGAAATGATCTACTAGGATAAATCCCTACAGTATAATAAAATAATTAAACAATAAGAAAGGGAAACAAAACACAGTCAAGTCTTAGGAGCATCTGCAAACTTTTGTCTAATTTATCAGTATTCCAGCAGCTTTTATCTGCTGAATCCAATGATCCAAAAAAGATCTCAGACCAGAATTTCTCTTTTGTTGAACAGTGTTTTGCTCTGGGATCTAGAGTTCATCTGCTGACCATCCAGTCCACTGCCCCTCCCTGGGTAAGTTACTAGCATGGTATCTATGGTCATTTGATTTGCCAGTGGTCAATCCCTTCTGAGTAGCATTGTCCTCAGTGTTCAGAAATGAAGCTTTCCTTTGCTCATTCCTACATGTTCTGTCTTTTTGTCTCCATGCTGAGACTTCTGATTCGGGGTTAATCCCCTTCCACATATCACTTCCTTTTCTGAGACAAAGGGCCCCTCTCTGTAGCTCAGATTTACTTTGTGAGGAAGATTTCATTGACAAAAAGGGCAGCTTTTCTTATGAGCCAGTTCCCATTCTGTCTCTGTCTGCATCTGACCTGTATCCATCAAATTCATTACTCTCCCCTTGTAGCAGGCTAGTTGGGATTTAATTCCTTGTATTTATTGATGTGTTTACCTCTTGCTGAATAACTAAAGTCTGCCCCTTCCCCTCTTAGCAGTTAATATGGCTGGGTACATTAACAAGGTATGAAAACCAAGACGTATTAACTCTTTCTCAAAAGCTTGCATCTTCTGTCTCAAGCTGTAAAGCATATCAGAAAATCTGCCATAAAATAAAAGACATTATTTTTCTACTTTATCCCTTTGGGACTTCATACTGTGATTCATTACTCAGTCCCTTATACATACCAATTGCAAAACAATAATTACTTGCCTAGAATGGCCGCTGTTCTTGTTCTTATGGCCCACTAAATGAATATGCTCAATGTCTCTATTTAAATAAGAGAGACAATGAAACCTAGTACCGAGGATCTGCAGTTTTCCAGGTTTAAGGTTAGTAAACACTTTCCTTAAGGAAGAACAAACCAAAAAAAAGTGAAAAATAGTTGTACAGGAACAATATTGGCTGTTCCAATCACTGTCACTGAATGTGATCTGTCTAAATGCTCTCAGATTAGCACCTTCATTGTAATTTACAAGGATTTTTAAATGAAAAATAGAAAAATACATATTACTTGGTACTTATATGTATAACTGAGATCTGATGAATCTCTGACAAGGGCGAAAGCGCTCATCTTTTGTTTTTACTTAATAAACTGTGGTTTAAACCAGTGGTACCAGCTTGAATCCTGTTTTCTTGTTTTTAAGAATGCAAAGTGATCTTTAACACAGATCTTACATTAGAATTTAGACAACAGTCTATTTCAGCATTTTGTATGCTGATATCGTTTCTGCACAACTAGTTTTTCCGTTTGTTTTTCTTTAAATAAGAGGGCACAACCCATCATGTTTGACAGAAAATATTCAAAGAAGGAATATAACTCACAATAGGGCAAACCTGGCCGGCACTTCTAAAACACGTGCATTGATCTACATTTATTGGTACTTCCATCAAAAGTTGTGATATGGTCAAAGTTTCATGTAGCTTATATTTTAATCCACTAACTTGATCTTTCAAAGCAGTGAAAATTATACAAGCTGATCAACCCTTGTATGTTGCACCATATGGTAGGCTTCCAAATCACCGGTCAGTAGGATTAGTTTCTGAAAAAGTAGCAATGTATGCTCCTCTAAAGATGCTTTCTTGAAACGCCCTCAACAGATCAATGGAAGCTCTTGGTTCTTCAATGGCAGAAACCATTTTTATAGAGAATACTGCCTCACTTAGAATTAAGACCTACTATGTGAGAGAAAGTAAACTAGGCAGCCATCTCATGTTGGGACAACCCCCCCCCCACCCCATGACTTGTTCCTTGAATATTTGTGGGATATAATGGACTCAGGGGCTTTTGAAATTTCAGTGACTATTTCTGTTTCTAAAATTATCTCTAAATTTATATGAAAGTATGTTAGCAATTTCTTTACAGTTAGTAGACAGTGTAATTTTGGATTAGTTCAGAACATTACTGGGTATTTTCCTAGTTTTCTAATCTATTTATTCTTGGCTTCAGATGATAGTTTTAATTTTTGTTTTGCTTTGATCTTCCTGATGGTAGTTTTTAAGTTTGATCTTTTTCAATAGACTCTCTAATGTGGCTAGGTTAATATTTATTGTAGAAATTCAGATTTTTTCTTGTGCTATACAGCTTATTTTTGCCAGTGGACTTCTAATGTGGTTTGTTTTTATATTTCCCATTATAGTTGGTTCTAGTGGTAACTGCTATATCTCTACATTTTGTAGGTCAAAGCAGAACAGTTTAAGTTACATAGGAACTGGTGATAATATGAGTTACTTTTGAGAACTTATCATAGAATTTGAGTAAGACTGCCAATTTAAAGTCCATACATTCATAGTTGTTATGTAGGTGTGTTTGAGACTTAAAGTAATTTGTATCTAAATTGAACCAGGGATGGAGATACTGTAAAAGTGGTGCATGTGAGGCCTATGTTGGCAAGGCTGAAGTCTAGAATGCTCCTACTCCTAGAAGTGAAATTTGGTATTTGTTCTATGGAAGTATCACTTATTAAGACCAGGAATTTTGGGGGCATGCTCAGTTTTTGAGGTACTGGTACACCATTTTAATAAACTGGTGAATGAAATTACTCTTCTTGAAAGTACTTTTTTTGCTATGTGTAGTTCTCTGAGCAAATTTGAGAATCTAGGGTTAGTGAAACTGTCCCATACCAGGAAATAAACTAAACATTTATTTTGTTTAGGGTAAACTGGAGTTTAGTTAATTCACTTTGTGGGTCTTGGAGAATTTACATAAAGGTGATGTGGTTTTTGACAAGTATGAAAATAAACCAGATGTTTCCCTCAGATCTGAACATAGGTATAATTAGGTTGGAACAAAAGGGGCAGCTGCCCTGATTACATGGTGTTAGGGGGTGCAATTGGCAGGTTATGTTGGCACGAGTGCATTACCAGCATTCAGAAATGAATGCCTGTTCTGCATTTGTGGTGATGACTGAAGCACTGAAGCTGTTTGTGTGTGATAATAGTTGCAAGCTGCATGCTACATTTTCAGCAAGCAGTTTGCTACCAAAAGTGTTTTTCTGGGGGGGGGGGGTCTTAACTTCAAGAAAAAATGTTCTCTTGCTTCTCAATTTTGGGTTTAGGAGGGTGCATAGGCCAGTTTGAGGTACTGCACAGATACATAACCTAGCTATAGTTCTGGGTCTGAGTGAATGGTAAGTGTTAAATCCAGGAAAGGAGGGGAAGCTGTCTTTACAATGAAACAGATCTCAGTTTCAGAACACACACACATATGGATTTCTGACATTGAGAAGAGCAACCTTGAAACTGCCAGATATGAAATTTTCTGTATTTTTATCTGCTATGTTGGTATGTCCAGTAGCAGGAATTGCCTAGGAAAGGCACTGTGGTTGCAGATAGAATTTGGCCAATAAGTGGAAGTCATGGAACAAGAAGTTCAGGCAGTCCTTTGCAAAGTAAGTTGTTCTGTCTCCCACCCCATTTCTCAAGAATGTTGTTGAAGCCAATTAACTTTTCTTTAGATTTGGGCATCATTGTGAGTGAAGGTAGGATTCCACTCAGGACAACCTGATACATGCATCATGAGGTTTAACATGTCTCTCTATATGCCATTTAGTGTTGATCTCTGCAAGTCATTCACCTACTTGGGTTACCACCAGGTTCTATTCATATTTGCAAAATACACAAATAAAAATAAAAACCACAAAAACTCCAAAAAGTGAAAAAGTGCTGAATCAGTCCGTTTTCCACTTTTTGGAGTTTTTGTGGTTTCTATTCATATTTGCCTGGTGTGAGGGATTAAAGAGCCCTTGTCACATCATGGAACCTAGATCTAGAGAGAGAGAGAGAGCAAACTGTCACTCTGTCTTAGTCCAGTTATATAAGCATGGAATGTGTGTGCTTGACAATGGAGTCTTTTACAAGAGCCATTACAGCAGTGTTTTGCAAAAAGTCTCAAAGTTGATTGGTATGTTGTATGGGTGTGGGTGGCTGTGTGTATTTGGAGAGTGGAGGTGCACCATTGTAAGTGTGGTGTGAATGTTATGCAGTATGAAATGGAGAGATTAAAAGTAAAATTCTTTGAGTGCCCTGTTTGGAATAAGGTATCACCACTATAGCTGATGGTACTGTTTCAATATCATCAGCACTTTCCTTGGTAATAGTAAGTAATCAGGGTGCAGTAATCTCTCTTAGATATAGATAGGAATATAATAAAGATTAGTTTAGATGTTTTCTGTACTTATTTGAGACTGTCCTGCAATGTTATTTTAAAATATTTCCTGTGATTCTGAACTCTGTAGTCACTGTGCTGAGTTATTGGATATTGTCTTGTTCTATTATTATTAAATATATTTAAACTTTTTAATTGTGGCTGGTTTGTTTAGACATATTTAAGCTCTTAGAATATTTGCATATGTACTTGGTGACACTGTACAGGCCACTCCTAAATAGCCTTGGCCTTAGACACATTTACCATTTGGATAATAGTAACATTACACAGTAAGATTGGGTACCCTTTGTAAGGGTGTTAGAGTAGCTGATAAAGAGTTGGTTGGTGGCAGTGATAACTACCTTTTAGTCTGGGCAGAAGGGGGCATAGCTAGTAAACCTGTGTCAGGCTTTCCCAGGTGTGTGTTTGTATATAAATCAAGTCTCAAAGTGTGTGTATCAGCTACTTGGGCAAGGACATGAAGCACTGGTTTGACAGAGAGGGTGCTGGAGGTTTTGGCTTGACCACTCGGCTGAGGTCCTAACCCTATAGCTGTGCCAGTGGGGAGTCTTATCGGGGATATAGAGTGAGAGGGAGAAACCAGCTCCAGACTGACTGTGATCTCTGTGTGTTCTTAAGGGAAATTGTGCTTTACTGTGTGTGTACTTGTAATCCTCCCAATGTGCACGTCCCTCACTGGTGCTAGTGGTGAGGATTGAGGCTCCATGATTACTGGACCAGTGCAGGGGCATCACAGTGATGAGATTTTCAGCCAGAAAAATATGCAAAATGTACATGTTTACTGGTAACTAAATGACGGAATAGTAGAATACCCAAGTGACTGTATAAGACTGCTCATGTTTCCTAGCAATACAAGAGCATGTACCTGTAACTACATGAAAGATTACAGCACATGCCTCAGAATAATAGGCTATGATCCTCCTGGGAAGTCGGGGGGGGGGGGGTGTCAGGAGGTCATAATTTCACTGACATAAAATCATATGTTTTCAGCAGTAGTAAAGTATAATTATTCACCTGCTCTAACTACAACTAAAGAAATATGTGTTCTGTTGGGGATATAATTTCAGCACTGAAAACTTCTCTTTTGAGGAGTAGTAAGTAGGATATTTACATCTGAAAGAAAGGATGTTTTCTAAGACATTACTTTATTTTGTATAGTGAGCAAAAGTAGAGAACTGACTACAATTAAAAATGTCAAACTGTTGATTCCAGAGGCTTAAGAACCCCTGTTCTTGATATCGGTGCATAAAATGTCATGTCTCAGTCCATGTCTCAAATATTATTACAGAATTTTCAGGCTGTAAAATCAATGTGCCCAACTGCAAAACACACCCAAGACTATTCTACTTAAGGAATTTAACACAACACAATCCTGAATTTGATCACATTGATTTATGGCATTTTAGCCATGTCATGTAAAAATGCCCTCTCAAAGGCAAAAAATACAGCCTCCATGGGCCCCGATAACATCCCAGGCTGCATCCTACATGAACTCAGGCAGGAACTTACAGCACCATTAGACACCCTAGTCAACTAAAGCCTGAGTACCAGCTTCATCCCAGCTGAGTGGAGGACAGCTGCTGTCATACCTTTGCACAAAGGTGGAGCGTCCACCAATCCAGGAAATTATAGACCCATCATCATAACTAGCCTGATCTGCAAGATCATGGAGGGGATTATCATGGACCTCACTAACAAGGACATTGGCAACCTCCAGACAGTTTATCCCACACAGTTTGGTTTTGTCAAGGGGCGGTCATGCCTGTTAAATTTGAGACAGTCACCAAGGCCATAGATGAGGGGAAGATGGTGCACACTGCCTTCCTTGACCTGCGCAAGGCCTTCAATACTATTCCCCACTCAGGTATATAGATAAAATCTCTCAACTAGGTATCAATCCATATGTTACCAGATGGGTAGCAAACTGGCTCACTGATAGAACCCACCTAGTCAAAATAGGGGAAACCACCTCAAGTAGTAGACCTGTAACAAGCGTTGTACCCCAGGGATTGGTCTTGGGGCCTCTGCTGTTTGGGATATACTTCTCAGAGGTGCAGGCCAAATCTAGTGGTTTATGGCTGACCAAGTTTGCAGATGACTGCAAGATGGATGCTGTCATCAATTCCCCTAGTGATGTGGACATCCTCCAAGAGGGTCTCATCCAAACAAATGACTGGTTCCAAAAACATGGCCTCAAACTGAATGCCCAAAAATGCATCATCATCCCTTTTGGGGAGAACGATGTCCCCACAAATTATTACATTGATAATAAGGCACTAAGCACGTAATCAGTCGTGAGGGACTTGGGCACCCAGGTTGATAGCAAACTGACTTTTGACCACCATATTGCCTCCATTGTACGGAAAGCTTTCTACATCGCCCACCTCATTAGCAAGGGTATCTAATCCAGGGTCAAGGTGGTCATAACATCCCTGTATTCTTCCCTTATAAGACCCATTATTGAGTACAATGCCCCTTTCGGCATGTACCTCACAAAGCACATGCAGCAGCTGGAGAGACCACAGGGGTTCCTCACCTGGAGAATCCAAGGCCTCAAACATCTACCCTACACAGATAGGCTAAAAGCCCTGTCCCTCTACTCAGTCTCCTACAGACTCCTCAGAGGTGTCTGCTGTCTGGCATACAAAGCAATCTCAGACCCCGTCCTAATGGGACTGCTGCATATCTGCAGGTCAAGCTCCACTCGAGTAACCTGCAAACGCGACCTCAACCTGGTCTGTGGCATCAATAGGACTTGTTGGCAGGACAGATTTGTGTCCCAGAGACTCCCCCTTGTGTGGAATAGACTCTCTCTCCAGGTAAAGCAGAGTACCTCATTAAACCTTTTTAAGCACAACCTGGATAATTGGATGGGGCACAGAAAATACACCCCTGGGATTCCACCTGTGTCCCTGCTGAACAGTGGCATAGGGTGCTGACTTGTTGGAACATGGCCTAAATTCTTGGCTAGGCTTGTAAGAGCCTCAGGGCCAATAGCCTAATAACTTCTTATGATCCTGTGATTGAAAAAATATATTTTTTCTACAGAAGTATGAAGGACTTTTACTCTTGATATAACAACTCAGGAAAGAAGTATTCTATACCATTATTATATGCTACACACTGAGTGGAAGTTCAGTACAGTGGCCCAGAGGAAATCAGGATAATTCAGAATGTCAAAATATGGCTATGAATGCACATAAACAAATCTCAATACCCTGTTGAGATTGCTTTAAGAAACTTTTAAGTACTAACAGCTGAATTCCTGTTACAAAATGCTCTTAAGACTGGCATTTTCCTTTGAATTAAGTTCAGCATAATCATGAAGATGGCAAACCTAGAATTCTGTTTTTATTAACACAAACATCAAAAAACCCATCAGAAACTAGGCATCCTGTACAGGCATAAACACGTCCTCACCTATGTAGCAAGACTATCCCTTGCCTCTTCCTTTCTACTTCCATCCTTGCTCTATGTTGCACCTCTCCTTACTAATATACAATCCTCCCTTAAATCCAAACTGGACTCATGCTACAATAAAACTGCAAAATTTTAACCAGCGCCGAACACTCCTCCCACTGCTGAGTATCACTCCAATGTCTAAACTGTCTAGACTCCCCCAACATCTAACATACCTGCAACTAAGCACAGCTCATAAGCTAATCTATAAGCCTTCTAGTTGTCCTGCCCTTGCTTCTCTGTTTACCATGTGTCACCCAAATAGACCTCTGCGATCAGTCAATCAGATGCTCCTTAATGTAGCAAAACCTAACCTTTCAGCTGGTCGAATGTGCTACCCATATGCTGTCACAAAACTATGGAATGTTCTCCCTCCATCAGTTAGGTCTACTACCAACCCTGAATGCTTTAAGACTTCACTGATCTCCCATTGGCTATATACATGTACCAGCACTGACTATACAAACACCCAATATTCCTAGCCTTCCTACTTTTCTTCCCCATCTCATTTGTGGCTCACACTTCTCATATGTATATACAGTGCTTCCAGTTTACTAAGTGCAGTATGTGCTACCCAGCCACATATTATCTAACTAAATCAGATTTACCTACTATATCTGCTATTCAGTCGTGATGCCTATAAAGCAATTGCTGTAAGGCTATACCTCACTCTCAGAATCTGTTACTGCTGCTCTCTATCTTTTCCTCCCCACTGCAAAACTGCAACACTGTAATGTTCACACAGTCACTATTATCCTATGTCATCAATTGTATTCATGATTGGCTTGCATATGTAAAATCTAACATCTGTATAATTAGTATATTATCTAGGTTTTGTATCACCTATCCGGTAATGTAGTGTTCTGTACCATCACTACTTGATTTCTGTATTTTGATTCTGTAGATTTATCATGTTGTTTGTTTTGGAGCTTTTCTTCCTGGGCCTCTACTGAAAACTGGTTCACCCTGGCCCAGCAGACCTCCTGGTAAACAAATGCAAATAACTATAATATAACATAACCCCATCACTTTAGCTGCATTAAGGTATGACATTTTACACATGTATGTACTTTTTTCCTACTGAAATATCTGATACAATAATTCAGTAGAAAAGTATACTTGGAAGTTATTGTGTTGTACGCACTGAGCAGCCGTCAAAATGGTTTGGCTATGCTAGACTGAATCATTTTGGCAAACGTAGAATTCTAATTTTTTGGACCAGTAGACCCTGAATATAGTATTAAGATGGATGACTGCTATTACACTCAATATATGGAATTCGGTATTATAATGACAGACTGACATTCAGGCTCAATGCAAACAGCATAAAGATAGAGCTGTATGTATATTAAATTAATAGACATGTTAAAATTAATTCCCACTGTGAATTTTTAAAACTATTTACATCTTGTGTTAGACCTATTATGGAATACAGGGCACTGTTTTGTGTTTATGACCAAGGTGATTTGTTTTTCCTGGATAGTATGCCAAAGATGTTTACCAAAACAAATACTAGGTACAAACACATTTCTTATTATGACAGATTTAAAGGGTTCAACTTGTATTTCTTATGATATAGGTGAGTGAGAGGTAAACTCTGCCTGGTTTATAAGGCAGTGCATGATGAAGGGTTAAGAGCTACATTAAAAATCAATTTACTCCAGGGTGACAAACCCTAAGAGGCAGTAATTTCATATACAAACTAGACAATAAAAAGATATCTAAAAGACTGATGCTTATTATGCAATCTGTTGCCAAAATGTGTAATAAGTTACCATTGTCAGTTAGACGTAGCACATTTTTGCTTGTATTTAAGGATTTTTGAAACAGCTGGGTGAAGACTAAGGTATATTAGGGTAAGAGTAATGTACTAAGGTACATTTTTAAAATACCACCATAGAAAGTAGATGATCCTGTGTCCCAGTGTGTGCTCACCACTCTGAAGTGCTGCTCGCTGTCCGCAGGTCCACCCCTCCCTCCAGCTGGTCCCATTCACTTCACTGCCTGCTGTACTTCCTGCTCAATTAAGGACATACAGAGCCTACAGCATAAGAGTTGAAACCTACTGTTAAGCTAATTATGAAGTGCTGCTCACTTTCTGCAAGTCCACCATCACTCTAGCTGGTCCTAGTCACCTCACTGCCTGTTGGACTTCCTGCTCAACTAACGACATACAGAGCCTGCAATGTAAGAACTGAAACCTACTTTTAAGCTAATGTAGGTGCTTTCTTGTGATAATACCTGTGAACAACTTCAATTTATTGGCATAGAACTACCTATATTAAGTGGAGTGCACACTTGCAGGGATAGCAGTTGATAGCGTCCCCCTTTTTTCCCCACCCCTTGCGTTGCTCACTTTCTGCCACTAGGTGACAGTAAAATACCACTCTTTGGGGCTATTCCATGTACTAATAAGATTCAGTCAAGCCGTTTTCCCCATGGAGACTCTAATTAAATCAGTGTCTCCGAGTTGAAAGTGCCACCTAGAAAGCATAGCATACTGCTGCTGTAATAACAAAAGCACTCTTGAAAATTAGCAGTCACAGCTCTCACTTACTTACCATTCCACTTTTTTTTTCTTAGCAACTGTTGGGCTGGCTCTGACTTGTTTTTCTTGTGCTACCACTAGCTGCATATTCCACCCATCTGATTTTACCTATGCTATCTCTCCTCCTCCCTCCCCTGAGGAAGCCTAGATAGGGAAGCTGCTTAACGTGGTACCATTTTTAAATTATCATCATAGACAGTAGATGCTTCCCTGTCCCACAGCACTGTGTGCTCGACATGTAAGTGATTCTTTGTTATATTTATGTTATCTCTATTTTCCTAATGTACAAGCTGACACCATACAGAAATAATTAAACCAAATGTTGTAACTTGCGTTTCAGATACTATATTGTTTTTTTTCCTGTAGTGACTGTAAAGCACAGTTTTCCAGTCTCAGTTTATTTGCTAATAGATAACATGAATGTGACCATGTGCTTTCTAAATGGCAATGTGCCCTGCTGCACTCCAAAAGTTATATTACTAGCAAACTGTTGCACTGCTACTCATACTTTGTTTTGCTGTTTTCTAGCTTATTAATGACCTGTAGCATACAGTGTAGTCTTCTATTTCACTTTCAGATATTATGTTAGCTGGGTCTCCTGCAATTACAGATTTTTTGTTGCAGCACTTTCCTGTAGTGATATAATTACCTGATTTTTAGGTGAACTGTTGCACTGCTACTTATACTTTGTTTTGCTATGTTCTAGCATATTTATGTTCTGTAGCATACAGTGTAGTCTTCTATTTCACTCTCAGATATTGTGTTAGCTGGGTCTCCTGCAAGTATAGTTTTGTCTTTACTGCATTTATTGGTAGAGATATAATTACCTGCTTAATTAACTGCTGCTTTTACTCCATACCTGCTGGCTGTATTTGTTTTGTGTTCCTGCTCTTTGCCACACTTTAAATCACATTTTCTCTGTTTCCTTTTACCAAATTGCCTATATTGTGTCTATAATTTTCACATCTAACAACCTTTTTCAAGAAACCTACTTTCTGTACACCTCTAACAACCTTTTGATCTCTCTTTTCTTTTCAGTCTGAAGTGCTGGTCTCTCTCCGCAAGTCCACTCCTTCCTCCAGCTGATCCCATTCACCTCGCTGCCTATTGTACTTCCCACTCAACTACCGACATACAGAGCCTATAGTATAAGAAGTGAAACCTACTGTTAAACCAATGTAGGTGCTTTACTGTGATAATACCTGTGAACAACTTCAATTTATTGGCATAGTACTATATATATATCAAGTGGTGTGCACATTTGCAGGGACAGCGTCCTCCCTTTTTTTACAACTCCTTGCTTTCTCACTTAATGCCACTAGGTGGCAGCAAAACACTACTCTGAGACTATTTCATGTACTAACAAGGTCAGTAAAGCCATTTCCCCCACTGAGATTCTAATTCAATCAGTGTCTCCCAGCTGACAGTGCTGCCTACAAAGCATAGCATACTGCTGCTGTAATAACAAAAGCACCCCTGAAAGCTAGCAGTCACAGCTTTCACTTACTTACCATTCCACAGTTTCAGTTCCAAATCTCACTGATAATTTTTTTTCTTAGCAGCTGTTGGGCTGGCTCTGCTCCTCTACCCTACCCCCTTTCCCACCTATGCACCCCCCCAAGATTTATACTTAGCGGTAACTCCACTCAACTTTCACCCACTCACACAATCCACTTCTGACTGTACCCACCTACTCCTAATTATCCTCCTCCCCAATCTCCACCCGTAACAGTACCTTCCATACTTCAAAACCTTCCATACTTCAAAACCTTCCTAAATCCATTTTACAAGTATGGCACTCATTATGTACTCCACTCTCCCCAATTTGTTTCTAGCTGTTGCCCTTAGCTTACTAATTCTTATTACCTCCCCCAAATCTACACTTCACCCCATAGTTAGTACTTCTACAACTTCTCCCTTATGCAGTGGCAAACCATTAAACAGCTTCCATAATATATCACTCAGTCTACTCGAATGCCATTTCATTCATTTATCAAAACTAAAAATATTGTCCTACACCACCGTAAATAAAAACATCTACCACTATCTAGCAACCTATAACAAAAAAAAAACATTTTCCAAAACCAAATCCCTTAACAACCAAAGCAGAATATCCCTATGTGGTGACATCCACCACAACCCAGGACCCTCAGGCATAACTACACTCAACCAAACTCCATTTTCTAAAGATCTACTCTTACCACCTTTAAACATTCATAATATCTGCAACAAAATTACAGACTTCTATGCTTGGCTAACACAAAACTCCCTTGACATCCTAGCAGTTACCAAAACATGGGTAAAACCCCAAATCTAAGATATTGAAATAATACCCCCAGGTTAACACATACTAAGGAAAGATAGAACCAACAAGAAAGGAGGTGGGGTATCCCTAATATATGTTGACTGTCTCACAATACTACCCTTCCAGAAAAAAAACTGCCATCATTTTCAAGTGCCGAAATCCTAATAGGAACCCTACAAATTAAAAAATCTAAACAGCTATGCATAGTTAGTCTGTATATCCCACCAGGACAAAATATCCAAACTCTTGATGCCATCCTCATCTGGCTGTTAGGATATATCTGCAACAAAACTGTTATTATGGGTGATGTAAACATCAGTTAGCAGGATTTAATAACTAACTCCCCAACAAACATCATAAACCTCTACAAGTTCACTCAATTTGTCATCAACCCTACCAGAATGCTCAACAGCAATACACATGGATCCACCCTTGACTGGCTTTTAGTTTCAGATCCACTTAAATACTCATATTCAAAGACCTTACCCAATATACTCAGTGACCAATTACCTGTTTTGACTTACAGATCCACTCTACATATATCCAAATCTCATAACTACAAACTCACCAGAAACCTAAAACATTTTGATCGACAAGAATTTATCAACATTCTGAAACTCTCAGATTGCAGCCCACTAAAAACTCTCCCATTGGATGATGCCTTATACTATTTTAATAAGATATTCCTAGACACATTCAACAACCTAGCTCCTCCTTATACTAAAAGAGTAAAATCAAACCATGCTCCCTGGCTAACAAAGGCCACTAAACAACTCCTACTAAATAGGGACAAGGCCTGGAAAGAATGGCATAAAAAGAAAAATGAATATAACCTACTTAAAAACAGTTATGAAACAAAGCTAAACAGTTAGTTATGTACTGACAAGAGAAACTATTTATCTAATCAGCTGAGTAACTATAAAAACAACCCAAAATAATACTGGGAAAGCATCACTTAATCTCCTTACCCTTGGCACCAAACAAAACCCATCACAATGACCAGAAAAAAATCCGTCAAAAATAGCAACTATGCTCAACTCACATTTTATAAATAGCATACACAAATTAATAACAGACTCCTCTCCCTCTACCCTCACCTTATCAAATTTCTTTCTCCCTCCTCCTCTACCCCACAAAAGCAGTCCTCACTTAGAAAGATCCTCTCCCCGAATAGACAATTTTTCTCCCCTTCACCAAAGCAATATTACACTATCTAGTCTTTTCTCACTACAACCAATACCAAGCACAAAAATTCAGACTCCTCAGAAAATTAAAACCATGGACTCTCTCCTCTGATGACCACCCACCAGAATACTAAAAACTTGCTGCCAAGGCCTTAGGATACCCCATTAATATTCTGATCAACTGCTCAGTTACAGAATCCTATGTCCCCAAACTCTGGAAAAAATCCATCATCACCCCACTTCACACAGGAGATAACTCCAATAAACCCTCTAACTATCTTCCAAACTCTATCCTCTCCCCACTATCCTAACTCAAAAGGTGCATCCATAAACAATTACTTCACCATCTCACATACAACAACCTACTCATTCCCACCCAACATTGCTTTCCTCTCTCACACAGCACTGCACTTATCTCCTTCATGGATACTGCACAGAGATCCATTGACTCAGGTAATATTACTTCTGTACTACTACTAGACCTGTCAAAGGCTTTCAATACAATATCACACAAACATCTTCTACAACACCTTTCTAATATCAGCTGCACCCCATCCAGCCACCAGTGGTTTAGCAGCTACCTCACTAACAGGCAACAATGCGTAAAATACTCTATTAGAATACCAAACCAACCAAATTGAGTACCACAAGGGTCCATACTTGGACCTTTACTCTTTAACATATTTACCAACAAGCTTCACTCTGCTTCTCCTGTTAGCTCCATTATCCAATATGCAGATGATATTACCATAATCTCCTCCTCAAATGATCTACAACACCTCCAACAAATAACCCAAGATACCTTCACCACAATTGAAGCCTGGTTAACCGAATAACAACTACTACTTAATGCCAAAAAATAAACCTACTCTTTGCAGCAAAACCCCTCTCACCTGACTCTCACTTTCTTATTTTCTCCTAAACCAGCACAGAAATTGAAACTGTATCCCATGCTAAACTATTAGGTATTACCATTGACAATAAGCTTACATTTGAACACCATATTGGTAATGCCATTAAAAAACCCTCTGCAAATTAGGAGCCCTATACAGACAAACATTTCATGGACAGCACCACCAAAAAAGCTCACGCCAACACTTACTTGCTACCCTCTGTATTATACGGTGACCCAATTTTTACTAACCTGCACTCATCTCTACAAAATAAGCTCCAGTCCTGCTACCAGAAAATCACCAAATATGCCACAGGTAGCTCATACTGCACACATCACTACCAAGCCTTAAAAGAATTACACTGGCTGGAATTTCCACATCACCATAACCTCATTCAACTTTCCATAGCACATAAAATTGTCTACAATCCAAACAACTGCCCTGCCCTTAAGAACATTTTAATACCTTATAGCCCCAACCCTTCTCTCTGAAAATAAACAATGAATAACTGTTCATGTACCAAACGAAAGAGTCAGACACTGCCTTTACTCATACACTGTTGCTAAACTATAGAACTCATTTCCAACTAGCATAAACACCATTAGCTGCTTCAACAAATTTAAACTCTCCCTAAAGATCTATCTACTAAATACTAAAATCTGCCCCTGCATCTATCCAAATAGATAAACATCCTACTCTCCTTGATCCTTCCTCTAGCTTACCTGAATCTTTACCCATCAAAACCAGTAGGAAACTCTTTTTGCTCTATAAGTTATTTTAAACATCTCTGTTCTTACTATAAATCTCACTAATCTTAACTATCATTCTAATCCCTCACCCCTTTAAAACTACCCCACTAGTGATTTTTCTTTCCCTTTATTAATTCCTTCAGTCTAATACTGCCCATCTAGTTCATTGGTTCATAGGTAGGTACTAGGCTATTGCCCCCAAGGGCCTAAGTAAGCAAGTAAGCCTAGCCAACAAGGTTCCCTGGCTTAGGCCACCAAAGAAAGTTAATTTCCTGCACCCCTGTCGAGCAGAGCCACAGAAGTGATCCCCGGGGTGCATTTTCTATTTCCCATCCACTCATCAAGATTTTTTTTGAAGAGTGCTAATCAGGAACTTTGCTTGACATAGATGGGTAGCCTGTTCCAGAGTATGGGAAGTCTCTGGGACAGGAATCTATCCCTCCAGCATGTCCTGTTTATTGTGGTGACAAAATTTAGGTCCCTAGAGCATGTAGCTCAGAGGGATTGGGATTTCTTTAGGTGTAGCATGTCCAACAGCTCTGGGTTTAAAATAGCTTTATATGTCAGGCAGAGATCTCCTCTGAGCAGGCAATATGCTACAGAGTAAAGCTGGAGGTTTTTGAGACGGTCAGTGTAGGGCACCTGTTTGAGGCCAGTAATACTCTTTGTGAGGTACTTTTGTGACCTTTCCAGCTGCTGCAGATGTCTTGTGAGGTACATTCCAAAATGGGCATTGTACTCTATAATGGGTCTAATGAGTGCCAAGTAGAGGGGAACAATGACCTCTTTTTTCCTGGATGAGAACCCTTTTGTGATGAGGTGTGCCACATAGAAGGATTTCCTGACTACTGTGGCAATGTGATTATCAAAGGAGAGACTACTGCCCACCTGGGTCCCAAGGTCTCTTATCACACATTTGGCATTAAGTAGACTGCTGTTTATGTGGTAGTTCATGGGTACAGAGTTTTTACCAAAGGGGATGACAATGCACTTTTTGGCATTGAGCTTGAGGCCATGTCTGTGACACCAGGCATCTGTCTCAGTGAGGCCCTATTGTAGGATGTCCACATCATTTGGGGACACTACTATGGGTCCTAGTTTGCAGTCATCTGCGAATTTCATTACCCAGAGGCCTTCTG